>NC_084612.1:10538224-10720724 GCF_033978795.1 Nerophis ophidion | reverse complement strand
TTTTAAGTCCACAGTGAATCCCTCCTCCTTTCCAGACTGGTTTGTTGGCTTTTGGAACTCACATTGAGAAACAAAATAGACAAAATTTGGTGAATGGCAAGAAAACAAACACGCTGAATCAGTCAGAAGTGATAACATGGGACGAAAGGCGAGCCAAGGCAGGTTTATTTCCATCCATCCATCCTTCAATTTAAAGTTAAAGTTAAAGTACCAATGATTGTCACACACACACTAGGTGTCAGGCTTGCCAATGACAGTTGGTTTGTGCTTTAGTTTTTCCTCTGTGTGTGTTTAGTATTTCCTGTTTTTAGTTCCTGTCAGCGCTCTTATTTTGTCTGTTTCCTGTTTTTTCCCTGTGCGCTGTTTTCCCTCAGCTGCGGCTGCTTGGCACCCGGCCACACCTGGTGTCAATCAGCCCGCTTCTATTTGAGCCTGTTTTTGTCCTCCAGTCAGTTGCTGGATTATTGTCTTGTTGATGTCCTGCTTGTCGCTCCTGTCGCGTCGTGCGGTGTCTTGTAGTTGCAGCGTAGCGGTAAGCTATATCCGTTAGATGTTTGTAGCTAACTGTTCTTTGTTCCCTGCTTCCAGTTTGTTTTGTACTACACATTACGTCTACTGTTTTCCTACTCTCTACCCGCTAGCTTCCACGCTAGACCCTTTTTGTTTTAGCTACTTTCCATGTTAAGCTCCTTTTATTTTCCAGCTCCCATGCTAGCTCCCTTAGTTTGTTATCCGCCTCGTGCGCGCTTTTGGTTGTACCCCTTTGGTTTGTTCTTGTTCTAATATTTATATTAAATCATGTTTTCTCATTCAATGCCTGCCACCTTCTCTGCATCTTGGGGTTCGTCACCAACTAACTCTGACACTAGGTGTGGTTAAATTTGTCCTCTGCTTTTGACCTATCCCCTTGATCACCCCTTGGGAAGTGAGTGGGGCAGTGGGCGGCAGCGGTGCCGCACCCGGGAATCATTTATGGTGATTAAACCCTCAATTCCAACCCTTGATGCTGAGTGCCAAGCAGGGAGGCAATGGGTCCCATTTTTTCATAGTCTTTGGTATGACTCGGCTGGGGTTTAAACTCACAACCTACCGATCTCAGGGCGGACACTTGTCCCTTTTGTGGTCACGGGGGGTGCTGGAGCCTATCTCAGCTGCATTCGGGCGGAAGGCGGTGTACACCCTGGACAAGTCGCCACCTCAACGCAGGGCCAACACAGACAACATTCACACTCACATTCACACACTAGGGCCAATTTAGTTTATAGCGCACAATTCGTACACAAGCAATTCAAAGTGCTTTGCAGAAAATCACCAGGAGGCAACAATGAAAATGTAAAATAGCCATAGAAATAATTATTATTCGGATTAAAATCATTCAAAAAGTGTTCACAGCCAGGATTTGAACATTGCCAACGTTGTGACTGTCTCAATCTTTTACAAGACTATTCCAGATTGGATTTTTTGCAAACAAAATACATATTTTAATCTCGTAAATATCTTAATATTACTCAAATAATACACTTGTATACACAATACATACATCTTACCCTTTTGCATATATGATTTACTAGCAAACACCGTTACACTCCAACAGCACGAGAATTGTGTGTCAGTTATTACTTTCTACCCGAGTTGTGTGGAATCTACTCCTGCACCTTTGTACACAAAAGGGTGAATACTCATCAAAACTCTATTGTGTTGGCTGTGTTATTAGTTTTCACAAATATACACCATTTAGTGGAGCTGTTACGAAAACCCGAAGTTTGACCCCGTAAGTCGGATTGACTTGAAATGTCTCCATGCGCTCTGCATAACATCAACTAGGACTTGGTGGTGTTTCGCTGATTCACTGCGGAATTTGGTCATTGTCTCTAGTGGACTTTCAAGCACATGTGTGTATTATCTGAGAAAGATTGTTTGAAAAACATAGCGGCCATCAATGAAAATGCCTTTGCATTGGAACCACTAATGGTCTGTAAGTAGAGATGTCCGATAATGGCTTTTTTGCCGATATTGTCCCACTCTTAAAGGCCTACTGAAATTAGATTTTCTTATTCAAACGGGAAAAGCAGGTCCATTTATTGTGTCATACTTGATCATTTCACAATATTGCCATATTTTTGCTGAAAGGATTTAGTAGAGAACATCGACGATAAAGTTCGCAACAAATAGAAAAGCCCTGCCTTTACCGGAAATATGTGCGCGTGACGTCACAAGTTGCAGGGCTCCACACATATTCACATTGTTTATAATGGGAGCCACCAGCAGTAAGAGCAATTCGGACGGAGAAAGCGACAATTTCCCCATTAAGTTGAGTGAGGATGAAAGATTCGTGGATGAGGAAATTTAGAGTGAAGGACTAGAGAAAAAAAAAGCGACGGCTCCGGGCGGCGGCAGTGTGAGCGTTTCAGATGTAATTAGTCACATTTACTATGATACTTCTGAAAGATATCTTATCTGCTCATTGTTTTAATAGTGTTTTAGTGAGATTTTAAAGATTGTAAAGACATACCTCAAGGGCGGATGGCTGCTGTGAACACGCAGTGTCTCAGAGAGAAGCCGAGGAGCCAAGCTCACAGCTGCCTTTTTTGATATGACAGCTGCTGCAGGACGACAATAATCCATTGATGTCTCCGGTAAGATATATATCACAATTTCCCCATCCAAAAACATACTGGTTGACGTAGAGACAACATGTTCGCTTGACCGCTCTGCTTCACAACAAACAAAGAAACACCGGCTGTGTCTCAGTGCTAAAGACAGCTGTAATCCACCGCTTTCCACCAACAGCATTGTTCTTTATAGTCTTCATTATTAAATGAACAAATTGTAAAAGATTCAGCATAGCTGTGTGTGGTGCAGCGCTAATATTTCCTTACAGTCCCTGACGTCACTTGTACGCGTCTACATTCTGCAACGTTTTCAACAAGAAACTCCACAGGAAAGTTAAAATTGCAATTTAGTAAACTAAAAAGGCCGTATTGGCATGTGTTGCAATGTTAATATTTCATCATTGATATATAAACTATCAGACTGCGTGGTCGGTAGTAGTGGGTTTCAGTAGGCCTTTAATTACCGATATCAACCGATACATACAGTCGTGAAATTAACACATTATTATGCATAATTGTGTTGTAATGCCCCGCTAGATGCATTAAACAATGTAACAAAGTTTTCCAAAATAAAAGAACTCAATTTATGGAAAAAAATGCCAATATGGTGGCACTGCCATATTTATTATTGAAGTCACAAAGTGCATTATTTTTTTTAACATGCCTCAAAACAGCACCTTGGAATTCGGGACATGCTCTCCCTGAGAGAGAATGAGGATGTTGAGGTGGTGGGGGGTACAGGGGATGTATATTGTAGCATCCCGGACGATTTAGTGCTGCAAGGGATTCTGGGTATTTGTTCTGTTGTGTTACGGTGCAGATGTTCTCCCGAAATGAGTTTTTCAGTCTTTTTTGGGGTGGGTTCACAGTGTGGCGCATAATTGTAACAGTGTTAAAGTTGTTTATATGGTCACCCTCAGTGTGACCTGTATGGCTGTTGACCAAGTATGCATTGCATTCACTTATGTGTGAAAAGCCATAGATATCATGTGACTGGGCGGCACGCAAATGTAGTGCCTTTAAGGTTTATTGGCGCTCTGTACTTCTCTTTACGTCCCTGCACACAGCGGCACTTTTAAAAAGTAATACGTTTTACTTTTTGAAAGACCACTACAAATGAGCAATATTTTGCACTGTTATACAATTTAATAAATCAGAAACTGATCACATAGTGCTGTATTTTACTTCTTTATCTCTTTTTTTCAACCAAAAATGCTTTGCTCTGATTAGGGGGTACTTGAATTAAAAAAATGTTCACAGGGGGTACATCACTGAAAAAAGGATGAGAACCACTGGTCTAATGCAGTGATTCTCAAACCGTGGTGCACCACCTAGTGGTACACTAAAGAATCATTTGATTAAACTACAATGTTTTATTTTCCGATTTTCAAACACAGTGTTACTGTTAAAACTGTGGCTAAGATATTACAAATTATTGACAGATAAAACCTCTGCCTTGTGTTTAATGGATACTTAGGCCTCCTACGCTACTGTATTTTAATGTTGGTTATTATGGTGGTACTTGGTGAGCTAAGTGTTTTCCAAGGTGGTACTTGGTGAAAAAAAAATTGAGAACCACTGTACTAATGATTATGAAAAATATGAGGATATTTTGGTTGCATGTATGCGAGCATGGATCCCAAAGCATTTTGAACACAACCAATAGGTGGCGCCGCAAATGGAATTTACAGCTGTGGTACCTTCGCCTCACTTAAAAGACTCTTTGCTGCAGATTCTAGCGCCCAGGTCAAGTCGACCTTTGCCCTTTATCCGCCTGCTTTTTTTATGATGGGGTGCCAGCCTCTTGCCTTTTAACGGGGACGTCCGAGAGGTCACAAGACGCGGGGATCGCCCCCTCGCCGATGCCCCCCAACCCCCCTCCCTACATCCCCAGTGCCCGTTACTATATTTTTTATAGTTTGGTTCTGCATTCCTTTCAGTGCAAGGCAGACCTTTGGGCTTTATTGCTTACATATGTCCTTGGCTTTGTGAGAGACAAAACAGCGTGAGGGAGATGCCATCCAAACTCTCCCCACCTTGAACTAATCGTCGGGGGCCGAGGCACCCCTCCTCTCCCCACCCCTCCCTCCCTGCGCAAGTGGGGTTTCAATTTGTAGAGACATAAACAGATACTAAAGCCAAGCTAACAACGTTGTGATTTATCAGGCCGGTTCACATCAAATTATCGCAGCACCACCCTGCTGTCAGGCCCCATAATGGCCGCCCCCCTCTTGTTTTTTTTGCTACCCAGAGTCGAGCCTCGGGCCATCAGTGGTCAGACTTCTAATAGGAGTGCACGAACATGTGTCCCTCTGTCTGCTTTCTCTCTGATGCGTGACGCTTCAAAACAGCCCGGCCAGAGTGTTGGGAGATTAAAGAGGGAACACGTTGATCAGCGATGAATGTTGCTTTATGTACTTTGGTCTCAATGCTGTTTTGAAGGTAAGATTGTCAGAGTTTGTTCGTGACGAACCCCAAGATGCAGAGACAGAGGCAGGCATTGAACAGGAAAACACGACTTAATTTAAAACACTAAAACAAAAACAAACAAAGGGTAAAAACAAAAAGCACGCACGTGGGCGGATAACAAACTCAGGGAGCTAGCATGGGAGCTAGAAAACAAAAAGGAACTTAGCATGGAGGATAGAAAAAACAAAACCGAGAACAGAAGTCATTACGTGTTGTATCAAGACAAATTGGAAGCAGGGAACAAAAAACAGTAAGCTAAAAACATCTAACGGAATATAGTTCACCGTTACGCTGCAAAGATACAACACGACAGGTAGCAACGACAAGCGTGACATCGACAATACAATACAATAATCCAGCAGTGACTGGATGGGAAGACAGGTTTAAATAGGAGCGGACTGATTGAAAGCAGGTGTGGCCAGGTGCCAATCAGCCGCAGCTGAGGGGGAACACAGCACTCAGGGAGAAAGACAGGAAACCAACACAATAAGAGCGCTGACAGGAAACACTACACACACAGAGGAAACAAAGACAAATGCAGAGGCAAAAACTAAAACATAGTCAAACTGTCAGAGGCAAGCCTGACAAAGATATTGCAAAGATGGCTGGAAGGCTAGCAAATACGATTATGCAAGGGATCTCGCCTTAAAGAAATATATATTTCTAATAAACTTTTAGACATTTTTGTCCAACATTTTCACTAGTTTTCCAGTATATACTGCAAACAAATGTCAGGCGTGTAACAAAGCATTATTTAGTAATGTGATATATTTTGCAAAAACATTGTTAAATGCCTTTTGCAATACCCATATTTTCTGGAATGTGAGCTGGAACATTTTCCCAGCGCTTTGCACCCTGCAGCTTATAATTGGTGCAGCAAATTTACGGATTTGTCTTCGATAATGGCTGTAATGTTTTGTATTCAACAAATAGTTTTCAAATTACGCCGACAGAGACATCAAACACATGCTATTGTTTGTGCCATGGCAACATCTTTTGGACAAGTTTGAAAATATACTTCCCGATTTGTGCCTTGAACCGGAAGTATATCCCGTTTTGTTAAATTTTGGTCCATAGTGCTTCTGCTCAAAATTATTCTTCATTCATCACTCCAAGCAACGTTTGTAAGTTTTACAATATAACTAAAACAATTCATACTTATTACTGTCCAATGTGTGATGTCTGTAGGAGTGTTTGCATGCATAAGTGTACGTGCTATCGTAACGTAATCAAGCTTGTGGCTTGTGCAAAAAAATTAAATAAAAAAATACTCGGTATTCGACGTTGACTTTAAAGAGCAATTCAAAATACTCGATGTGTTAGCAAACGTCACATCTCTACTGCCATGCAGCAAAGGCGTTGCTACAAAAAGAAGCAATACTACTAAGCAACCAGCACTGACCTAATTGAGCCTGGCGTAGTTCATTTCCACATCAACACCGTATGAAAAAAAAATGTCAAAAACAGAAGGAGATAATTTCCGCAAGAACCTACCACATAGTGAAGGACATAAACTATTTGATTTCCTATTATGCAGCTCATTTTTATTTGACACTTTTTTAAATAACTTGTCTGACATCATGCACAAAAGTGCACTTTATTTATTGCAAACTATTGTAGTGGTGTTCTGTACAAAAAGTGCACTTTAAAGGCCTAATGACATGAGATTTTCTTATTTAAATGGGGCTACCAGGTCCATTCTATGTGTCATACTTGATCATTTCGCGATATTGCCATATTTTTGCTGAAACAATTTAGTAGACAAGATCGACAATAAAGTTCGCAACTTTTGGTCGCTAATAGAAAAGCCCTGCCTTTACCGGAAGTATGTGCGCGTGACGTCACGAGTTGCAGGGCTCCACACATATTCACATTGTTTATAATGCGAACCAACAGCAGTAAGAGCAATTCGGACCGAGAAAGCGACAATTTCCCCATTAATTTGAGCGAAGATGAAAGATTTGTGAATTGGGTTATTGATAGTGAAGGACTAGGGGGGAAAAAAAAAGCGACGGCCCCAGGCGGCGGCAGTGTGAGCGTTTCAGATGTAATTAGACACATTTACTAGGATAATTCTGGAAGATCCCTTATTAGTGTTTTAGTGAGATTTTAAAGAGTGTAAAGACATACCTCGAGGTCGGATGGCTGCAGTGAACACGAAGTGTCTCCGAGAGAAGCAGAGGAGCCAAGCTCACAGCTGCCTTTTAAACAGCTGCTGCAGGACGACGAATAATCCACTGATTTCTCCGGTAAGATATACAGTATATCACAATTTCCCCATCCAAAAACATGCTGGTTGATGTAGAGAAAACATGTTCGCTTGACTGCTCCGCTTCACAACAAACAAAGAAACATCGGCTGTGTCTCGGTGCTAAAGACAGCTGCAATCCACCGCTTTCCACCAACAGCATTGTTTTTTATAGTCTCCATTATTAAATAAACAAATTGCAAAAGATTCAGCAACACAGATGTCCAAAATACTGTGTAAGCAGACGACTTTTAGCCGCTAGTGGTGCAGCGCTAATATTTCCTGACAGTCCTTGACGTCACGCGTACGCATCATTTTTCCGCGACAATTTCAAAAAGAAACTCGCGGGAAATTCAAAATTGCAATTTAGTAAACTAAAAAGGCCGTATTGGCATGTGTTGCAATGTTAATATTTCATCATTGATATATAACCTATCAGACTGCGTGGTGGGTAGTAGTGGGTTTCAGTAGGCCTTTAAATAAAGGCCATATCGCCCAGTCCTACTTGTAAGTCTTTTTTTTAATTCATATATATATATATATATACGACTACGAAGGTATTTAAACTATCATTTGAATAAATCAAGCCGTTTGTGTTGCTTTACAAGGGGACATCGCCAACTACTGGCCTGGCATGCACATTACAATGTTTTCACTCAGTTTTGCAGGTCCAGGGTTTGTTTTGGCTCCATGTTCCTCTCCCCGTGAAACGTTCTGATAGTTTTGCGGTTGTTCTGATGTAAACGTTCCCTAAGCAGTGTCACGCTAGTTCTTATAAACGTCTCCATGCCCAACACTGAAGTAGTTTGCTGTGAAAACACCGGCCTGGTCTTGAATCTCGTCCCAGGTACGCCGCGAGGAGTCTTTGTGGAAACGCACAGATTACTTTTTTCTGCAGCAAAGTCATGTTTCAGCGCCGTGCTGGAACGGAACGCCGCCTTTGATCCGCGGCAACAGAGGCCGGCGCATGGATAATATATCTTTCGCAGATAAAAGTAAAAATGTGCAAAGGGGGCGTGATGATGTCATGCAGACGTGGCCGCGCGCCCGGGAGAGAAAGGCAAACTTTCACAGGGCCAAACCTTCGCCAGGGATGTCAGCCCGGAGGAAAGAGAAGGGAGGGCTCGCCGTGAGCCTTTTGGGAAATCAATTACACATTGTCCAAGCTGTGATTCCCGCTGTAGGAACTTAATGGCGGGGGCCCTCTGCACAGGATCATCCTGATGACTTTGGACACTGTTGTTGCTCCCTGATGTCTGTTCTACTCTCCACAACGCTGCCTTTCTTAAACCTTCCTGGTCATTTGCAACATTTGTGCACAGCTTACAATCCTGCAGAGAGCCATTAATCATCATTTGCTGGCATATCTGTCCTGAGTGCCTGGCCTTTGATCATGTTGTATTTTATATTTTTAACATCTGTTCCGCGTTTAACCTTTTCTGTAATGGCGCTCTCTCTTCAGAAAGTGGGCACCGCCGTGCAAGACCCGTACCAGGTGGCTTAGCATGCGTAAATCTACAACAGTGGACACGACCTTTCAAAAATATGCTTAGAAAAACCTCGATGTACAAAACCCGAAACCGGTGAAGTTGGCATGTTGTATAAATCGTAAATAAAAACAGAATATAATGATTTTCAAATCCTTTTCAACTTAGATTCAATTGAATAGACTGCAAAGACAAGATATTTAACGTTTAAACTGTTAAACTTTAGTTATTTTTTGCAAATATTACCTCATTTGGAATTTGGGGCCTGCGACATGTTTAAAAAAAGCTGGCACAAGTGGCAAAAAAGACTGAGAAAGTTGAGGAATGCTCATCAAACACTTATTTGGAACATCCCAAAGGTGAACAGGCTAATTGGAAACAGGTGGGTTCCATGATTGGGTATAAAAGGAGCTTTCATGAAACGCTCAGTCATTCACAAACAAGGATGGGGCGAAGGTCGCCACTTTGTAAACAAAAGCGTGAGCAAATTGTCAAACATTTTCAGAACATTTCTCAATCAGCTATTGCAAGGAATTTAGGAATTTCACCATCTACAGTCCATAATATCATCAAAAGGTTCAGAGAATCTGAAAAAATCAATGTACATAAGCGACAATGCCTGTGACCTTCGATCCCTCAGGCGGTACTGCATCAAAAAGCGACATCATTGTGTGAAGGATATCACCACATGGCCTCAGGAAGACTTCAGAAAACCATTGTCACTGACTACAGTTGGTCGCTCCATCTGTAAAACTCTACTATGCAAGGCCAAAACCCTACAGTTTGTCGCTACATATGTAAGTGCAAGTTAAAACTCTACTCTGCAAAGCGAAAGCCATTTATCAACAACAGCCAGAAACCCTGCTGGCTTCGCTTGGCCCGAGCTCATCTAAGATGGACTGATGCAAAGTGTAAAAGTGTTATTTGGTCTGACGAGTCCACATTTCAAATTGTTTTAAAAACTGTGGTTGCCGTGTCCTCCAGAACAAAGAAGCAAATAACCATCTGGACTGTTCTAGCAAATTTTGATAGCCAGCATCTGTGATGGTATGGGGATGTATTAGTGCCCTAGGCATGAGTAACTTATACATCTGTGAAGGCACCATTATAGGTAAATACTGGTTTTGGAGCAACTTATGTTACCATCCAAGGGATGCCTTTTCATTGACGCCCCTGCTTATTTCAGCAAGACAATACCAAACCACATTCTGCACATGTTACAATAGTGTGGCTTCATTGTAAAATAGTGCAGGTACTAGACTGGCCTGCCTGTAGTCCAGACCTGTCTCCCATTGAAAATGTGTGGTGCATTATGAAGCCTAAAATACCTTAACGGAGACCCCAGACTGTTGAACAACTTGAGCTGTACATCAAGCAAGAATGGAAAATAATTTCACCTACAAAGCTTCATAAATTGGTTTCCCCAGTTCCCAAATGTTTACTGAGTGTTGTTGAAAGGAAAGGCCATGTAAAACAGAGGTAAAAATGCCCCTGTGCCAACTTTTTTTGCAATGTGTTGCTGCCATTAAATTCTAAGTAATGATTATTTGCAAAAACAAATTAGGTTTCTTAGTCCGAACATTAAATATCTTGTCTTGGCAGTCTGTTCAATTCAATATAAGTTGAAAAGGATATACTATTAAAAAAAATGAATAATTAGTGAAGTAGATCGATAATAACCACTGCTCAAACACCAGCCCGTTTGCCCTGCATGAGAAAATAGCGGGGCAGGTTTCATGTCCTGTGATGTATTCTAATAACGCGCCAGACATGGTTGGATATAAGGACAACATAAAATATATCTTTGTCTTTGTGTAAATATATTGACACAACATATTATATAAGTAAAGCATAAGAGGCAGCATCTCACACATTCTCATACTTTCTGTAACATCCAGGAAGAAATGTCGGCCAGTTTGAAAAATGTCTCAACTATGATCTTGAGAAAGAGCCCAGAAATGCTTGATTGAAATGTTCACAAACTTTCACATTTCTTAAGGGGAAAACTTACAGTGTAAAACCCATAAACTGCTATAATATTGAGTAGATGGTAAGTTATTGTGATGTATAAAAATGCCATATTTTACCAGTTTTCCAGGAGATTTCCCAAATATTGAAATGCAAATGTTGATAAAGGTGTTTGTGAAATACCCAGATGTTTTTTGGTGCTAAATTAACCACAATATTTGCACCACATAGAACATTATGTCGCTACTGATCAGAATTTTCTTACATAAAAAAAACAACTTAAAGCCTTGTCCAGCTGTTTACTGACATATACTATTCATGTTTGAATAACTTTTTTTTTTACAGCAAATGCGTATGGGCACCAAACATCGATTATCAGCCTCCTTGACTACTAATAATTGGCATTGGTCCTGAAAAAAGCATATTGGTCGATCTCTACATTGAACACAAAATAAAACTATATACTGCACTGTATATCAAACAACGACTAGTCATAACAAAGACTATAAAAATGAGACCCATGACCTCCCTGCTTGGCACTTAGCATCAAGGGTTGGAATTGGGGGTTAATTGTAAAACACACTTTACATTGAGTAAACAACCGCAAAGTCCTACATTGTATTACAAAAATGAAAATATTATACAAATAAATAAACAGCCTAATAGCTAGAACTAGTATGCACATATCTAAAAAAAAGTTTTTTGTTTTTTTTTTAAAAGAAGGGTTGTTAAGCCTTTTTTAAAAGCATTCTCAGTCTGTGGTGCCCTCAGGTGGTCAGGGAGAGCGTTCCACAGACTGGGAGCGGCGGAGCAGAAAGCCGGGTCTCCCATTGTTCATAGCTTTGTCTTCGGAGGTTGGAGGAGGTTAGCCTGTCCGAAGCAGAGGTGTCGTGTGGAGGATTTGGGGGTGAGTATTTCTTTGAGGTAGAGGCCGGCATTTCCATGAGGGCACTGGTGGGTTAGTAGCGAGACTTTGTATTCAATCCCTCTGTATACTTAGTTTTGAAAAGGCAACTAGTACGAAATCTAGCCGCTTTTATTACTGGACACTGACCTGAAAGCACATATCGCTCTTCTCAAGCAACAGAAGACAGATGAGTAGATTTTATTTCTTTTGATGGTCATGTCTTTGTCTCACTTGTTTATTATGCAAATTAGTCAATGATGTCATATTTTTGTTTGTCACACAACACAATATTGTAAAACCTATGATTATACAGTAATACTTCCTGCCTTATGGGACAAGACCCAGAACAATCTCTTGTTGTGTTTTTTTTTTTTTTTTGGAGAATGTGCTCCTCTTTCAAACGCTTATCTACTCTTAAATCACCAGGAGTTCCACTCCTCCCACTAGAAAGTCTTAACCATTCCCAGGTCTGTCATTTCTAGTCACGCACCCGGTGCACGCACGCATGAGTGCTGCCATCCACCTTCCCTCCTTTGGCCTGAGGAGCAAAAACAAAAAAAAAACTGACCCCCCCCCTCGCCTTTCCATCCCCTTGCAGCAACACACTAATCATCCCTAATCACAAGTGAAATGCATTTTTCTAAGGAAGTAGCTGGAAAATTTCACAATCTGCATTTTGTGCCGACCGAGCTGATTAGGGAAACATTATCCTGCGTTCACAGTCACTTCCAATCTGCCTTTAATCTGTCACTTCAATCGCCTAATTATTTAGTCAATGACCCGGGGACGCAATCTTACAAAAGAATGAAATGCATGCCATATCATTTTCCCTTTCATTTATGCCTGATATCACCGCTTACATGTTTCACTCTCAGCGACGTACTGTATCCTTGCCTTGTTCTCTGGCGTCTACTGCAGCTGTGTGCGTTTCTGTTTGTAAATGTTTGACTCTACTTTTGCACAGCACTAACACAAGCGGGCATGGGTGTGTCCTCTGTAGTTTTGCATGGATATTCTTATTCATGTACCAACATCTATAAGAAGTATGTGTCTGTTTTTAGAGGGTTTTGTTGTACACAAAGAAAGCTGTGTATGTGAATTGGTGAAATAATAACTGTTTTGTCTTAGCCGTGGGTATCAAAGTGGAACTACGATACCAGTGTAATGATAACTGCTATACTAAGAGGAAAAACTCATATATATATATATATCTAGGGACGGCGTGGCACAGTGGGAGAGTGGCCGTGCGCAACCCGAGGGTCCATGGTTCAATCCCCACCTAGTACCAACCTCATCACGTGCGTTGTGTCCTGAGCAAGACACTTCACCCTTGCTCCTGATGGGTGCTGGTTAGCGCCTTGCAAGGCAGATCCCTCCATCAGTGTGTGAATGTGTGTGGGAATGGGTAAATGTGGAAGTAGTGTCAAAAACTCTTTGAGTACCTTGAAGGTAGAAAAGCGCTATACAAGTACAACCCATTTATCATTTGTATATATATATATATATATATATGTATATATATATATATATATATATATATATGTATATATGTACAATATATATATATATATATATATATATATATATATATATATATATATATATATATATATATATATATATATATATCAATCAATCAATGTTTACTTATATAGCCCTAAATCACTAGTGTCTCAAAGGGCTGCACAAACCACCACGACATCCTCGGTAGGCCCACATAAGGGCAAGGAAAACTCACACCCAGTGGGACATTGGTGACAATAATGACCCAGTGGGACGTCGGTGACAATGATGACTATGAGAACCTTAGAGAGGAGGAAAGCAATGGATGTCGAGCGGATCTAACATGATACTGTGAAAGTTCAATCCACAATGGATACAACACAGTCGCGAGAGTCCAGTCCAAAGAGGATCCAAGATACAGCAGCGAGAGTCCCGTTCACAGCGGAGCCAGCAGGAAACCATCCCAAGCGTAGGCGGACCAGCAGCGCAGAGATGTCCCCAGCCGATACACAGGCGAGCAGTACATGGCCACCGGATCGGACCGGACCCCCTCCACACGGGAGAGTGGGACATAGAAGAAAAAGAAAAGAAACGGCAGATCAACTGGTCTAAAAAGGGAGTCTATTTAAAGGCTAGAGTATACAAATGAGTTTTAAGGTGAGACTTAAATGCTTCTACTGAGGTGGCATCGCGAACTGTTACCGGGAGGGTATTCCAGAGTACTGGAGCCCGAACGGAAAATGCTCTATAGCCCGCAGACTTTTTTTGGGCTTTGGGAATCACTAATAAGCCGGAGTCCTTTGAACGCAGATTTCTTGCCGGGACATATGGTACAATACAATCGGCAAGATAAGATGGAGCTAGACCGTGTAGTATTTTATACGTAAGTAGTAAAACCTTAAAGTCACATCTTAAGTGCACAGGAAGCCAGTGCAGGTGAGCCAGTACAGGCGTAATGTGATCAAACTTTCTTGTTCTTGTCAAAAGTCTAGCAGCCGCATTTTGTACCAACTGTAATCTTTTAATGCTAGACATGGGGAGACCCGAAAATAATACGTTACAGTAATCGAGACGAGACGTAACAAACGCATGGATAATGATCTCGGCGTCCTTAGTGGACAAAATGGAACGAATTTTAGCGATATTACGGAGATGAAAGAAGGCCGTTTTAGTAACGCTTTTAATGTGTGCCTCAAAGGAGAGAGTTGGGTCGAAGATAATACCCAGATTCTTTACCGTGTCGCCTTGTTTAATTGTTTGGTTGTCAAATGTTAGAGTTGTATTATTAAATAGAATTCGGTGTCTAGCAGGACCGATAATCAGCATTTCCGTTTTTTTGGCGTTGAGTTGCAAAAAGTTAGCGGACATCCATTGTTTAATTTCATTATATATATATATATATATATATATATATATATATATATATATATATATATATATATATATATATATAAATATTGTATGTATGTATGTGTGTACATGTATATATATATATATATATATATATATATATATATATATATATATGTATATATGTACTATATATATACATATATATATATATATATATATATATATATATATATTGTATGTATGTATGTGTGTACATGTATATATATGTATATATAGTTATATATGTACCTGTATATGTGTATCTATGTATGTATATATATATACAGTATATATATAAATATATATATATATATATATATATATATATATGTATGTATATATATACAGTATATATATATATATATATATATATATATGTATATAATGTATGTATGTGTATATGTACTTATATGTATATATAGTTATATATGTATGTATGTATATATATATATATATATATGTATTTATAGTTATATATGTATATATATAAATATATATATACACAGTACAGGCCAAAAGTTTGGACCTATCTTTAGTTGTATATATATATATAAACTAAAGGTAGGTCCAAACTTTTGGCCTGTACTGTATATATATATATATATATATATATATATATATATATATATATATATATATATATATATATATATACAGTATAGGCCACATTCTCATTCAATGGGTTTTTCTTTATTTTCATGACTAATATTTCATAGAAAAGGTGAGCCATTTGTATAATAAAAGTTAAAAAAATAGACCATTTATCGGCAGTGCGCCTTATAATCAATACGGTGTGCCCTATGGTCCTGAAAATACAGTAGTTTATTTTAGGTTTCGTAGCAAGAAACAATAAGACAGCAACAACACCCCTGGCGAGTATTGTAGAAACCCACTTCTCATTCAACTCCTGTTCAACACTCCTGTGATACAATTATTTGATTTTGGACCCCAGCATCAGCATGTCCTCATCCAGTTTTATCTGAAAACTTTTGACAAGTTGAGTCCAAGTCTGTACCCGGCGCCCGCCTGTTAAGAGGTTTCAAGGTGTGAAATACAATTTGCCTTGAACATGGAGTATTTCATTTTTAAATTAACCGGATAATTTATTTTGTTTGCTAAATTTAACGTCCATAATTGTTCACTATAGAATTGCATTGTTCATAAACCGTATTTAATCTTGTGGATTAGTTTGTTTTTTTAAAATATATAATTTGTTTTAAATTGTTTTGTTTGTGTTGTTTGTTTGATGACTGTATTATGCTGATAGAATATATTTGTACCATGAATTGATTAACGTGGACCCCAACTTAAACAAGTTGAAAAACTTATTCGGGTGTTACGATTTAGTGGTCAATTGTACAGAATATGTACTGAACTGTGCAATCTACTAATAAAAGTATCAATCAATCAATCAATCAATCAATCAATGTTACCTATGTATCTAGATCATCCATCAGAAAGCAATGTACAACCCTACTGTGAAGTCAGTTCCTTCCTATGAAGCCAAAACACGGGGGCCTTACCAATGTGCACTTTAAGCCATATTGTACTGAGCAGCCATGACATGTCCAATGTTTCATTTAGTTCTGCGGCTATCATCACCATTTGCCCTCAAGTTATGCGCTGATTCGCCTTTTAGAGGCCATAAATTAGATCAAAAAACGTATGTGTGTGGGTGTGGATGTTTTCAGAGTTGGGTTTGCATTCGTGTGTGTGTGTGTGTGTGTGCATGTGTGTTCTGGCAATGCTTACTTAGTGGGGACATCGCTCTATTTACAGACACTTTTACGGGACCTCTGACAGTATGGGGAGAAAAAAAAACATGTCCCCTAAAGCAGTGGTCCCCAAGCTTTATGTAGCTGCGGACTGGTCAACGCTTGAAAATTTGTCCCACGGACAGTGGGTGGGGGGTTTTCATAAAAAAATACAATCATGTGTGCTTACGGACTGTTTCCCTGCAGACTGTATTGATATTTATTGATATATAATGTATATATTGTGTTTTTTATGTTGATTTAAAAATCCCCCCCCAAAAAAAAAAAAACATTTTTTTTTAATTTCTTGTGCGGCTCGGTAGCAATCGGTCCGCGGCCCGGTGGTTGGGGACCACTGCACTAAAGCGAAACCTTTTTAAATGATAGTCGGATCCATTCTGAAGATGCCTAAGTGATTTTTAAGCTTGGGCCCAAAAATTGTGTTTACTGGTTGGTTTGAGTGTGAGGCATTTGCACAGCAACCCCCTCATCAGGCTGTAGCTGGTACTGCACTCGCTGCTCTGCTCACATTTCTTCCGTGTATAGTTAATCACTTCCACCTGGTCCCCATAACGAAGGTGGTTTGTCTGCAGGAGATGTCGGCTAATGGGATACGAAAATAAGCTGTTTAAACCAAAAGGTAAGAACATATTTCTTATAAATGAGGGTTATTGACTATCATGTGTACAAGAACAATTTGTTCGTAACTAAGTTAAGGCAAAAAATTAGGTAACTTAGTTGCATGCTCCAGTGTGTGTGTGTGTGTGTGTGTGTGTGCGTGCATGTGTGTTCTGGCAATGCTTACTTAGTGGGGACATCGCTCTATTTACAGTCACTTTTACGGGACCTCTGACAGGATGGGGAGAAAAAAAAACATGTCCCCTAAAGCAGTGGTCCCCAAGCTTTATGTAGCTGCGGACTGGTCAACGCTTGAAAATGTGTCCCACGGACAGTGGGTGGGGGGTTTTCATAAAAAAATACAATCATGTGTGCTTACGGACTGTTTCCCTGCAGACTGTATTGATATTTATTGATATATAATGTATATATTGTGTTTTTTATGTTGATTTAAAAATCCCCCCCAGAAAAAAAGAAATACTAAATTCTTAATTTCTTGTGCGGCTCGGTACCAATCGGTCCGCGGCCCGGTGGTTGGGGACCACTGCACTAAAGCGAAACCTTTTTAAATGATAGTCGGATCCATTCTGAAGATGCCTAAGTGATTTTTAAGCTTGGGCCCAAAAATTGTGTTTACTGGTTGGTTTGAGTGTGAGGCATTTGCACAGCAACCCCCTCATCAGGCTGTAGCTGGTACTGCACTCGCTGCTCTGCTCACATTTCTTCCGTGTATAGTTAATCACTTCCACCTGGTCCCCATAACGAAGGTGGTTTGTCTGCAGGAGATGTCGGCTAATGGGATACGAAAATAAGCTGTTTAAACCAAAAGGTAAGCACATATTTCTTATAAATGAAGGTTATTGACTATCATTTGTACAAGAACAATTTGTTCGTAACTAAGTTAAGGCAAAAAATTAGGTAACTTAGTTGCATGCTCCAGTGTGTGTGTGTGTGTGTGTGTGTGTGTGTGTGTGTGTGTGTGTGTCAACAGTAGCTGTTGAGCTGCGAATGCTGGCTAGGAATAAAAACAGTTTAGCGGTGAGTAGCAAGGAGCCTTCGGGGGAGAACAGGGACTCGGCGGGGGAGTGTAGTTATTGGAAAGGTCATGATTACAGTAGGAGGTCAAAATAACTCGCTGACACTCCTTTATACACAAGTGGCTGTTAGCGAGCCTCAGGGTGTGGAGAACTATATTGAGTATTGACTATATGTCACGGCAATAAAGAGGGCGCCTGTTCATGACTACTTGGTGAGGACTCGCTCCACTGTCAGCGTTAACATGTTTACTATTTAGTAAAAAATATAAATACAATAATCTGTAATAATTTTGAGCTGTGGCCCGCAGTCTGGAAAACACTTGCATAGATTACTTTTTATGTAGATCATAAGAATGCTTCAGATTATGTGAGAACAGGGGTGTCCAAACTTTTTCCACTGAGGCCCGCACACTGAAAAATGGAACTATGTCTTGTGATCATGTTTTGTTTAGTTATGTTCTGTTTTGTTTAAAAGTCATTTAGTTCTTGTTTGTCCACCTCCCTGAGTTTGTTTTGGTTGCTATGGTTGAAAATTATGTCCACCTGTCTCTGATTAGTGTTCGGCCGCTCACCTGCTACCTGAGCACTAATCTGAGGCATTATTTAAGCCTGCCATTGCCAGTCAGTCGGCCTGGCGTCATTGTTCATTTCATGCTCTGTTCTTGCCGCAGTAAGTCTTGCTCGTTTCATGCAACGCCTCTGTTCTTTCCATGTCAAGTAAGTGTTTTGTTTATTCATGCAAAAGTTAACTACTTTTGTTTCATGTCCATAGTTCAGTCCGTTACTTTTGTTTCCTGCGTAAATTTGTGCTTTCGCGTTGTGTGCCTTTTTTTTTTTAACCTTTTTTGAGATTCAAAATAAATCATGTTTATACCTGCACGCCATGTCCAGAGTAGTCCGTCTGCCTTCCTGGGAGAACAACCACGCACGACCCCCCCACCTTGACACATTTTGATATTTTAGATTTTTTTTTTTTATAAAACCAATAACATATATATTGTAAACTTGAGGTATTCCCTCCATTTTTTGTAAATGTTAAAGTTCCCGGGGACCCAAAAGGGTCTCGTTCACTTAAGTGTTAAAAACAAGGCATATATTAATGTTTTGTTTGCACTTCAATCAATTCCAAATCTATCCATTGAAACACGTTTTGATTTTTGTTTGTTTTATGCCTTTTTTGTCAAAACCTCCTTGTTTTGAAAGGAATAACACAAAATATCCAATATTTTCCTCTAAAACATTTTCATAGTGGAATATTTAATGTGAAGTCATTGATGCCTTAGATAGGTGAAAAAAAATCATAACATTACTTTTTGGTTCAATAATATTTTTTGACATTTGACAGTATATAATTAAAAAAAAAAAAAATATATATATATATATATATATATATATATATATATATATATATATATATATATACACACACACAATACAGGCCAAAAGTTTGGATACACTTTCTCATTCAATGTGTTTTCTTTATTTTAATGACTATTTACATTAGATTATCAATGAAGGCATCAAAACTATGAATGAACACATGTGGAGTTATGCATTTAACAAAAAAGGTGAAATAACTAATAACGCGTTTTATATACTAGTTTCTTCAAAATAGCCACCCTTCGCTCTGCAATTCACACCACAGGTGTCATAGTTTTAATGCCTTCAGTGACAATCTACAATGTAAATAGTCATGAAAATAAAGAAAACACATTGAAATGAGAAGGTGTGTCCAAACTTTTGACCTGTACTATATATTATATATATATATATATATATATATATATATATATATATATATATATATATATATATATATAGACTAAAGGTATCCTCGATCCAAAAGAAATTCACTCATAAAAGTGTTTAAAAAAAGGTAATATGTCAATGTTATTTTGACTTTTAACGCTTAAATCTCTATAACACTTACATCTTTTTGTCAATCATTATATATGTTTTTAATTATACGATTTTATAACTCTTTGATCAAGGACTTTTAAAGTAAAACCTGCCTTAATGGCAACTTAGTGTTACTAATGTCAATATCGTGACATGTTCTCGCTACATGACACCTATTTGCAGCATGGTGGAATAGGGGTTGGTGCGTCTGCCTCACAATAAGAAGGTCGTGGGTTCGATCATTGAGCTCGGGGTCTTTTTATGTGGAGTTTGCATGTTCTCCCCGTGAATGCAAACTGAATGGGTTCCCTCCGGGTACTCCGGCTTCCTCCCACCTCCAAGGACATACACCTGGGGATAGGTTGATTGGCAACACTAAATTGGCCCTAGTGTGTGAATGTGAGTGTGAATGTTGTCTGTCTATCTGTGTTGGCACTGTGATGAGGTGGTGACTTGTCCAGGGTGTACCGAGTACAGCTGGAAACCTTGTCCATCACACTGACAAAGCTAGAAAGCTAATTTAAGCATGCTAAAATGCTAACCATAACGTGTAAAGTATCAGAATATATTACTGTGATGTGTGTACCTGAGAATTGTGTTTAAAATGCCAGCATACTAACCTTAGCATGTGTCGAGTACCAAAATATGAAGTGTATAGGGACGGCGTGGCGCAGTGGTAGAGTGGCCGTGCGCAACCCGAGCGTCCCTGGTTCAAATCCCACCTAGTACCAACCTCGTCATGTCCGTTGTGTCCTGAGCAATACACTTCACCCTTGCTCCTGATGGGTGCTGGTTAGCGCCTCGCATGGCAGCTCCCTCCATCAGTGTGTGAATGGGTAAATGTGGAAGTAGTGTCAAAGCGCTTTGAGTACTTTGAAGGTAGAAAAGCGCTATACAAGTACAACCCATTTATTTATTTAAAATTAGTGGGGAAAAAAAGCTAACATGCTAATGCGGACATTTTAACTGGTATCAAATGTTTGAGGCTGAGGCGTATACATGTACAATTAGCTAAAAAGCTAGCATGCCTCAGCATGTGGATGGATTCCGCTGTTTAAGGTTTTTTTTATTTTTGTAATATTTTCAAAATTTTCCACGGGCCACACTTTGAACACCCCTGTGCTGGAATGACAATACCAACCCCCATCCATTTTCTACCGCTTGCCCTTTTTTGGGGGGTCGCGGAGGGTGCTTGAGCCTATCTCAGCTGCATCCCGGCAGAAGGCGGTGTATACCCTGGACAAGTCGCCACCTCACGGATAGACAGACAGCATTCACACTCACATTCACACACTAGGGCCCATTTAGTGTTGCCAATCAACCTATCCCCAGGTGCATGTCTTTGGAGGTGGGAGGAAGCCGGAGTACCCGGAGGGAACCCACGCAGTCTCGGGGAGAACATGCAAACTCCACACAGAACCCGGGACAACTCAGGACCTTCGTATCGTGAGGCACATGCACTAACCCTTGTACCACTGTGCTGCCCAATACCAGTACCATTTTTAAAAATATCTCTACCTCAGATATGCATCCATTGAACATAATGACTTTGAATTAGGGCAGCGTCTTTTTTCATAACGTTATGGTTTTACTGCTGTATTGAAGCCCAGTGGAAGGTCTTTAGAGAGAACCACTCACTAAAGCCAAGAGAATCAAGTGTGAGGAAGAATTTGATCTATTTAGCCTACTTCTAATCGTCCCAGTCAGACTTAGAACCCAGCCAGCCAGACTGATAAGAACCCAGACTTGGTCCAAAGCGGCGCTTTCATCTCCCCCCTCTCGTCCCTTCCCTCTGTTTGTGGACGCCTTGTTCCTCTTATCGTATTCTGAAGGGCCATCATGCTTATTTGTTCCTGACACCCAATCTGCCAATAAAACCCCGCTTTTAAACGTGTGTAAGAAAACATTCCAAAGTCTGCCTATAGAGTTGCACCAGCCCCTTAGCGCCTGGGAAGAGGTCAGGAACTCTGGCACTAGCGAGGGGTCTTTGACTTTTGGGTAAAGCAGTGTTGAGGCCTAAACAAACATAAGTAGATTGGACATCAAACATTAGAGGTGCTCTGCCGATGTAATCTATACTTCAATCCACTTGAATGACTACAATCAAAAGTAATTAGTAGAATATCATACACAAAGGCAAGCTTCCTGATGATTAGAAAACAATCTTTTATGTACTTAATTGCTTTATTTTGTGTGTATTTCTTTTAAGAACAGCCATCAAAAAGATCTCAAAACGTATGAAAAAGTATGCCCAACTTGGTTTTTTTAACAAGATTTAGTGAAGTGAAGTGAATTATATTTATACAGCGCTTTTTCTCTAGTGACTCAAAGCGCTTTACATAGTGAAACCCAATATCTAAGTTACATTTAAACCAGTGTGGGTGGCACTGGGAGCAGGTGGGTAAAGTGTCTTGCCCAAGGACAAAACGGCAGTGACTAGGATGGCTGAAGCGGAGATCGAACCTGCAACCCTCAAGTTGCTGGCACGGCCGCTCTACCAACCGAGCTATACCGTAAGTACTCTGTAA
Source organism: Nerophis ophidion (assembly GCF_033978795.1). NCBI lineage: Eukaryota > Metazoa > Chordata > Actinopteri > Syngnathiformes > Syngnathidae > Nerophis > Nerophis ophidion. The sequence continues at coordinate 10,698,302 of NC_084612.1, read as the reverse complement.
AAATATCATCCATTCATCCATTTTCTACCGCTTATTCCCTTCGGGGTTGCAGGGTGCGCTGGAGCCTATCTCAGCTACAATCGGGCGGAAGGCGGCGTACACCCTGGACAAGTTAAAACCTCATCCCAATGCAAAAATACCACCCTCTCCAATTCGTATTAAATGCACACACCTTTTTATTGTAACATTCTAGCTATCGTAAAGTGGATAAAGTGAATGAATGCCAGTAAAAGTCTGCTTACAATGGAAGTAAAGGAAGTAGGGTTGAAGGGTATACCGATACTGGTATAGTATCACGGTACTAAAGAATCAAAAACAGTACTGTACTGTTTGACCTTGTCGTCAAGTCATGACATTGCTGGTTTTACGAGCAGAGGAGCATGTTCGGCAGTGCACAATTACAGAGTACTTACAAGCAGATACAGTGTGTAGACAGAAAGAGAGAACGGACATATTTTGGCTTAAAAAGTAAAAACAAAGGTGAAGTTATAACACTGAAACGCCCTGAGGATGAGGTGCTTTAAGACATGGCTAGCTAGCTAGCGGCGAACGTCCATCCGCAGTCTGTAGTGTTTTAGCTACCTCTAAATCACTAAAAATAAAGTACGTTTCTTACGAGTATCATCCCTGCAGGACGAGGAATAGCTAAACATGCTTCACTACACACCGTAGGAGGATACGATACTTCACCGCTAACAGCAAGCGAGCACCCCTGCATGTAAACAAATATCATGGGTGGATCTACACCTGACATCAACTGTAATGATACCAAGTACAATAGTGTATCTAGTCGATACTACTATGATTACATAAATTTTCATCAGGACTTTGAATATGACCAACATTTGATCCTGTAACTATTTGGTATCGGATCGATACCTAAATTTGTGTAATCATCCAAAACTGATGTAAAGCATCCAAACAACAGAAGAATAAGTGATTATTACATTTTAACAGAAGTGTTTATCAAAGGAAACCAGATATTTACAGTAAATGAACAAGTGGTTTAATAATCAATTTTTACAGTTTGTCCCTCATAATTTTGACAAAATAACAATCAGAAATGACACAATATGTTACTGCATACATCAGCAGCTAAATTAGGAGCCTTTGTTTGTTTACGTACTAATAAAAGACAAGTTGTCTTGTATGTTCACTGTTTTATCAAAGGATACACTTGTTCTGCTATTGCAATAAGAAATGTATGTTTAATGTATCATAAGATATTTTGTTAAAATAAAGCCAGATAAACCGGGATCAGGTTTTGTGTTTTTGGTTGGTTTTGGACTCCTTCAGTTCCTGTTTGTGCACCTCTAAGTTTGTTACAATGGCTACTTATTTTCACCTGCCTCTTGTGTTTGGGACGCTCATCAGAGGCATTATTTAAGCCTGCCTTTGCCGGTCACTCGTCCTGGCTTCTTTGTTTGCGTCACAGCTCCTGTTACGTAAGTTTTGCTTGTCTACGAACCCATGCTAATTTTATAGCTTCAAGTGCGATCGGCACCTTGTTCCGTCGGTTTGTTTTCTGTTTTTCTACCTCTTTGGGTTTTTTTCAAGATTAAATCATGTTCCTACTGGCAAGTCCTGTCCAGAGTTGTCCGTTTGCATCCTGGGAGAAAGAACCGCGCATTAAGCTGCAACTTGGCCGTAACAGAAAGAAGCCAACGGTCAGTTCTCCCTCAGCGGACATCAGGAAGGCTTCCTGAAGCGACTGTCAGAAAGTGGCTTGAAGATGGTCCGTAACACACAATCTATGCAACATTTTGACTAAATAATCTCCATTACATGCTATGTATACCATAAGGAAGTGTTTTGTCATGATCAATGGTCAGGATCAGGTTTTGTGTTTTTGGTTAGTTTTGGACTCCTTTAGTTCCTGTTTGTGCACCTCGAAGTTTGTTACAATGGCTACTTATTTTCACCTGCCTCTTGTGTTTGGGACGCTCACCTGTTGCTCATCAGAGGCATTATTTAAGCCTGCCTTTGCCGGTCACTCGTCCTGGCTTCTTTGTTTGCGTCACAGCTCCTGTTACGTAAGTTTTGCTTGTCTACGAACCCATGCTAATTTTATAGCTTCAAGTGCGATCGGCACCTTGTTCCGTCGGTTTGTTTTCTGTTTTTCTACCTCTTTGGGTTTTTTTCAAGATTAAATCATGTTCCTACTGGCAAGTCCTGTCCAGAGTTGTCCGTTTGCATCCTGGGAGAAAGAACCGCGCATTAAGCTGCAACTTGGCCGTAACAGAAAGAAGCCAACGGTCAGTTCTCCCTCAGCGGACATCAGGAAGGCTTCCTGAAGCGACTGTCAGAAAGTGGCTTGAAGATGGTCCGTAACACACAATCTATGCAACATTTTGACTAAATAATCTCCATTACATGCTATGTATACCATAAGGAAGTGTTTTGTCATGATCAATGGTCAGGATCAGGTTTTGTGTTTTTGGTTAGTTTTGGACTCCTTTAGTTCCTGTTTGTGCACCTCGAAGTTTGTTACAATGGCTACTTATTTTCACCTGCCTCTTGTGTTTGGGACGCTCACCTGTTGCTCATCAGAGGCATTATTTAAGCCTGCCTTTGCCGGTCACTCGTCCTGGCTTCTTTGTTTGCGTCACAGCTCCTGTTACGTAAGTTTTGCTAGTCTACGAACCCATGCTAATTTTATAGCTTCAAGTGCGATCGGCACCTTGTTCCGTCGTTTTTTTTTCTGTTTTTGTACCTCTTTGAGTTTTTTTCAAGATTAAATCATGTTCCTACTTGCAAGTCCTGTACGGAGTCGTCCGTTTGCATCCTGGGAGAAAGAACCGTACATTAAGCTGCAACTTGGCCGTAACAGAAAGAAGCCAACGGTCAGTTCCCCCTCAGCGGACATCAGGAAGTCTTGCTAAAGCGACTGTTGAAGATGGTCTGTAAAACATTATCTATGCAACATTTTGACCAAAGAACCACCATTACATGTTATAAGAAAGTGTTTTCAATTTTTAAAAAATTATAATAATTTGACGCCTTTTAATGCGCCTTATAGTCCGGAGCGCCTATTGTCTGAAAATAGACCTGACTAGACCTGCTCATTGGCAGTGCGCCTTATAATCCGGTGCGCCCTATGGTCCGGAAAATACGGTATATTGCAGTCTTCCCTTGACCCATGCTTATTGCGTCAAATGTGATTTTTTTTGTTGAATAACGCAGTGCACGTGTCGTTATTGACTTATTCATCTGTCGGGGTGCTGTAAATATGACTTATCCTATCAGATTAGTGATGGACTCATCCCCCACGCCTGTCTGGCTGCTGGACGCGATGGGAGGCAGCTTTATTAACAGACCCACGCCGACGTGTGTATCTGTTTCCCCCCCAAAAAGTGCTGCGGAGGAAACGCCATCGATCGGGACACCCGGACGTCAGGTCGGAAGGGGAGCGAGGCGGTCGTCAGGAGAAATATGTATTCTCCTCTGCCTTTCTTTCTTCTCTCGCCAGAGGTGAAGAAAATGTCCATCAGACTAAATTGTGCTGGGCAGCATTATCAGTTCACAAGGAGCTGCATGGTGGGATTTGACAGCTCCCACTCCATGGTGATTAATTACATCTTGACTGTGGTGGGCCCTCGCTTGCCCTCTCCCCCTTATTCTCCCAGCATGCTGCTGTGTGTGTGTGTGTGTGTGTGTGTGTGCGTGTGGCTGGAGGCAACACCTGATAAGTGCTGCCCTTATTACTGGTCTCATCGGGAGAAGACCCAGGCGGCAGCGGGCTAACGCGGGCCAATCACACCTCAGCGCCGCTTGGGGGGCTGGCGAGGCGATGCCAGATACAAGCTTTAGTACTGTTCAACTTGCGGCCGGCGGGTTGAATCTGCACCACGACTGACACGAGATGGGGTTTTTATACGGCCTTGCCTCGGGACGCCCCTTTTTTCGTACAATTCAGCAGGTACTTTTCACCTTTGATCTGATATAGAACTAATTCTCGGTTCTTGACAACTGACACCGGTATTCAAGGGCAACAATTTTTCATACCTTTGTGTGTGTGTTAATTATTTTTCAGTGTTTCATAATATGTGATATTTAAGAATAATAATGAAATCATGTTTTTTAATGTGATATTTAAAAATAAGCCTGTGGGCTTGCAGCAAATCAGGGTGTGCCAGGACTGGCCTCGAAGTCGGAGACAGGTGCATAGATGGCCCAGGTGGGCCTTATTATCTAATCACCTGTCACTCTGTTTAATCAGCAGCCGGGAGAAGAGACGTCGTTGGAGCTGGGGTGAAAGCGAGAGAGAGAGACACTTTGTGCTAAAAAGCAAAATAATGGCAATTAAACCAGTGTTGGATTCTGAAACCCGGGCTCTCGTGTCGATGCTCGGTGGTCTGGAGGACCCACGGGACGGCAACGTCCACAAAGCCAATTGTGATGACCGTGCTGCCCCGTTAAAGTCGTAGGTGAACTTAGGAGGTGACTTGGTTTTTGACTTGACAGCTGTCGTAACTCAAAACACGTTTATTTCTAATCAGCGTCTCTCATTAAATTGAATTGAAATCAATTTATTTGGTGCTTAACCACTCCCACCCCACAAAAAAAAAACAGCACCATTTTAACGTGTAACAAGCCTTAAAAAAAGAACATACAAAATGTAGAATAAAAACAATACAAAAGAATGTGTTACAAACAACTACAGCAGTTTGATGAAGTCCTGTAATAATAATATACAGCATTTACCTTAGAGAGTGGACGTCTACGATGTTGTGATCAGCAGCTTCTCCATATTTTCATGGTTTGGATATGATTTACCATTCTTGGCTGGCGTCATCTATTCATTCTGGTCCATTGTGGCGCAGAATACCACCCACTTCTTCTCAGCCTTGTCATTTGCACTCACTTTCTTCATTCACATGGTTGGAAAATAACGTTGTGTCAATTTTTAGCCATACATTATGTCACTGGAGGTTTCAGTCGGAGCTTACGCTTTTAACTCAACTTTCTGTTTGCAACCTAAACCTTAACGATTCGTCGAGACATCTCTTATATCAAAACACTCTTAAGTTGAGGTACAACTGTATCATTGTTTTCTTATTATATTGTTCAGTCTCATTGGCAAGTATTATATGGTAGATGTAAATTTAGATGGCAGTGGTTTATAGACTATGCTATGTTGCCGTAGTCAGGAAACAGTCTTTTCCATTAGGCTGTATGCGGCAGTTAAGTCTAATGTTGCATCCTACAAAGTGCTTGTACTGTAAGTCATAGGCACCCATCCGTCAGTAGTGACGATGGGTTGCGCTCGTTCTTTCTTGAATCAATGCTTCCTCCCACCATCGTTTTCTAACAGGCAGACTTGCTTTCTTGGCATTGAAAATTGCAACATTACCAAGAGGCAGTTGGCGGAGTCTGCTCTGAGTTATGCTTGATTGTTTCCTCGCCAAGTGTTTGAGTCGATGTTTAGTCTGCAACGGGAGGTAACGTGACATGCAACAAAGGTATCACATTAACAGTTACACCGTTCAATGAATTCACACTGTGACAATAAAATTTGGTACCCATCCCTAGTTTTTGACGCAAATGTTTTGCTAAATGTTTGTCCCAGTTTTTGTTTACCGTTGGGTTGTCATACACCCAAACATTGCACGTAACAGAAAAGACCGTTGGCATGCGTTTCATTCCACGATTGGTGGCTCATTGTCTCTCTTCTTCTTGAATGACTTATGAAAGAAACATGCTTGAACTCCAGAAAGAACTGATAGCAACGTATAAAGTTGCCATTTGTGTGGCCCCTCCCTCTCTCAATTCTGCCACTTTCGCCAACAATGATGGTGAAGCATATTCAGTTTGAATCTTAGAAGAGAGCGGTAGAATCCTAAGAATACCACAGGGCTCTTGTCATTTTGAGTATCTTAGACGAGCTTTTCTCTAGAATGCTCTTTAAAACTTCAGTGCGCTCCTGTTAAGTACATAATCTTTGACTCGTGTTTTCGCAGAAGTCATTTAAACCATCTTTGATTAGAATTTTTTTGAATCAGGTCCTTAAAACTAGCAGAGTGCTCCTCATACATAGAAGATCTTGGATTAGCGGTTTGTAGTCGGTCCTTAAAAACAGCATTGCACTTCTGTCAATAGCTGATCTTTGACTTGTGTTTTGCATAAATTCTTTAATAACAGCATAGCACTTGACATTTAGAATATATTTATTAACATGAGCTCCTAAAAACTGGCACAGTGCTCCTCTTCTATAGAAGATCTTTGACTAGCGTTTCGTAGTAAGACCTTAAAAACAGTATAGTTCTTCCGTCATATAGATTATCTATGCCTAGTGTTTTTGCAGATGTTCCTTAAACAGAGGAGCACTCTTGTCTTGAAAAGGATCTTTGACTGGTGTTTTTGCAGATGTTCTTTAAAAACATCAGATCACTTTTGTCGTATAGAGGATCTTTGACTACTCCTTTTGTATTAGCGCCTTTAAAAAGAGTGTTACTGTTCTTTAGAAGATCTCTGACTAGCGTTTTGTGACAAGTCCTTACCACCAGTATAAGCGCCCCTGTCACAAAAATGATCTCTGATTATTGTTCTTGCAGAAGGTCCTTAAAACAGTGCAGCACTCCTGGCAATATAAGATCTTTGACTACTGCTTTTGCATTAGAGTCTTATAAAATAGTGTTAATGTTCTGTAGCTGATCTCTGAGCAGTGTTTTTGGTAAGTCCTTAAAAAACAAGATAGCACTCCTGACACATAGATGATCTCTGATTAGTGTTCATGCAAAAGGTCCTTAAAACAGTGCAGCACTTCCGTCAATAGAGTATCTTTGACTCGTGTTTTTGCAGGAGTTCCCTTAATAACAAGATAGCACTCGTATCAATAGAGGATTTGAGCACCATTTTTGCAGATGTTCCTTGAAAACTGAAAAACACTTTTGTCTATAGAGGATCTTTGACTCGTGTTTTTTGCAGATATTAGTTAAAACAGCATATCATTCTTGTCATTATAGAGCATCTTTGACTACCGCTTTTGATATCAGTTCCTTAAAAACGAGTGCTCCTTTTAGGGATGATCTTTGACTAGCTTTTTGTGACAAGTCCTTACAACCAGTATAAGCGCCCCGTGACAAAAATGATCTCTGATTATTGTTCTTGCATAAGGTCCTTAAAACAGTGAAGCACTCCTGTCAATAGAACATCTTTGACCACTGATTTTGCATTAGAGCCTTATAAAATAGTGTTAATAATCTGTAGATGATCTCTGACTAGTGTTTTTTGGTATGTCCTTAAAAACAGCATGGGGCTCCTGACACAGTGATGAACTCTGATTGGTGTTCATGCAAAAGGTCCGTAAAACAGTGCATCCCTTCCGTCAATAGAGAATCTTTGACTAGTGTTTTTGCTGGAGTTCTCTTAATAACAAGATAGCACTCGTGTCAATAGAGGATTTGAGCAACATTTTTGCAGATGTTCCTTGAAAACCAAAGACCACTTTTGTCTATAGAGGATCTCTGACTAGTGTTTTTGGTAAGTCCTGAAAAACAGCATAGCGCTCCTGACACATAGATGATCTCTGATTAGTGTTTATGTAAAGGGTCCCTAAACCAGAGCAGCACTTCCGCCATTAGAGAATCTTTGACTCGTGTTTTTGCAGGAGTTCCCTAATAATAGGCTAGCACTCGTGTCCATAGAGGATTTGAGCAACATTTTTGCAGATGTTCCTTGAAAACAGCAGAGCACGCTTGTCTTATAGGGGATCTTTGACTGGTGTTTTTTTGCAGATTTTCCTTAAAAACAGTATATCATTCTTGTCATATAGAACAGTGGTCCCCAACCACCGGTACCGATCGATTGGTACCGGGCTGCAGAATAATTTTTTATTAATTTTTATTATTTTTTCATAAAAAAAAAAAAAAAAAAAAACTTTTTTTTTTTTTTTATTAAAACAACATAAAATACACAAGGTACGCTTATAATTAGTGCACCAACAAAAAAAAACTCCCTTTTTCATGACAAAGGAAAAAAATAATAAAATAAATCAAATCTCCCCCCCACCCCCTCGCCGGGCCACGGGACAAATTATCAAGCGTTGACCGGTCCGCAGCTACAAAAAGGTTGGGGACCACTGATATAGAAGATCTTCGACTGCCACTTTTGGATCAGTGCTCTTTTCATATAAATGATCTTTGACTAGCTGTGGAGGGGAGCGTGTTCTGCGGGCCTACTGTGGAGTGGGAAGTGTAAGGACCAACCTCAAAGCACAGCTGGCAGGTGTTTGGATTACCCAGCTGGGATTGTTCATCCACTCACCTGCCATGCTTATTAGCAGCAGCCGGTCCGAGACACAGTTGTTGGGAGTTGGAGCGAGTGGACACACAAGCACGAAAAACCAAAACAGACTGAAAAGTCGCTGAGCGGAGTGATGACGTGGCGTGTTGCAGAGCCGAGTGCTGACTTAGTGTGTAACCAAATTAAAGCAGTGTCCAAACCAGACTCCTGGGCTTCCAAGAAGGTCTATTACAGTCAGGAGAACCCACAGGAGTGAAACCTCCACACTAGCGTTTTGTGGGAAGTCCTTAAAAACAGCAACGCTCTTTTGTCACATAGAGGATCTTTAACTAGTGTTTTTTGCATTAAGTCCTTAAAACTAGCAGAATGTTCCTGTCATGTTATGAGTCTTTGACCAATTTTAAATTATTGCTAGCGTGGGTTCCCTCCGGGTACTCCGGCTTCCTCCCACTTCCAAAGACATGCACCTGGGGATAGGTTGATTGGCAACACTAAATTGGCCCTAGTGTGTGAATGTGAGTGTGAATGTTGTCTGTCTATCTGTGTTGGCCCTGCGATGAGGTGGCGACTTGTCCAGGGTGTACCCCGCCTTCCGTCCGATTGTAGCTGAGATAGGCGCCAGCGCCCCCCGCGACCCCGAAAGGGAATAAGCGGTAGAAAATGGATGGATGGATGGATGGATGGATGCTAGTTTTAAGTTTATGTATTTGCCGTTTGAGGTAAACAAGGGAATACCATTATTGAATATATGATAGAGCCTTGCTTTGGCATTAAACACACAATAAAAATAAGAATTTATGGAGAAGTCCTTTTAACATGGTCCAAAAGGCCTACTGAAATGAGATTTTCTTATTTAAACGGGGATAGCAGGTCCATTCTATGTGTCATACTTGATCATTTCGCAATATTGCCATATTTTTGCTGAAAGTATTTAGTAGAGAACATCCACGATAAAGTTTGCAACTGGAGAAAAGCCCTGCCTCTACCGGAAGTCGCAGACGATGACGTCACATGTTGATGGCTCCTCATATATTCACATTGATTTTAATGGGCGCCTCCAACAAAAACAGCTATTCAGACCAAGAAACGACAATTTCCCCATTAATTTGAGCGAGGATGAAAGATTCGTGTTTGAGGATATTGATAGCGACAAACTAGAAAAAAATAAAAATAAAAACGGTAAAAAGTGACATTGGGACGGATTCTTATGTTTTTAGAGACATTTACTAGGATCATTCTGGGAAATTCATTATCTTTCTATTGTGTTGCTAGTGTTTTAGTGAGTTTAACAGTACCTGATAGTCGGAAGTGTACGTCCACGGCCGGGTGTTGACGCGCAGTGTCTCGGGGAAGTCGACGGCAGCTGTACGGGAGGAAGAAGCTCAGCTGATATCTGGTAAGTGGCGATTTTTTAACCACAATTTTCTCACCGAAACCTGCTGGTTGACATGTAGTCGGGATCCATGTCCGCTCTGCTCCATAGGAAAGTTTCACCTCTGTGAATTTTAAACAAGGAATCACCGTGTGTTTGTGTGGCTAAAGGCTAAAGCTTCCCAATTCCGTCTTTCTACTTTGACTTCTCCAATATAAATTGAACAAATTGCAAAAGATTCAGCAACACAGATGTCCAAAATACTGTGTAATTAGGCCGTTAAAGCAGACAACTTTTAGCTGTGTGTGTGTGCAGCGCTCATATTCATAACAGCCCGTGACGTCACACGTACACGTCATCATTATGCGACATTTTCAAGAAAAAAGTCCCGGGAAATTTAAAACTGAACTTAGTAAACTAAAAAGGCTGTATTGGCATGTGTTGCAATGTTAATATTTCATCATTGATATATAAACTATCAGACTGCGTGGTGGGTAGTAGTGGGTTTCAGTAGGTCTTTAAGCTTTGTGAAATTATGACCCTCGGTACAATTTAGAAGACTAGGAGCGTAATAGAAAGCTCCAAGTCAAGTGTGTATGGGTCAAATAACTCACTCACACCCTCAAGCAGGGTTTTTCGATCTTTAATCACTGCGGCTTGAGTATCTCTCTATTATCATCAGCCGGACTGGTCTGACGGACAGCATTAATCACTTAGAGACATCATACTGGAGGAGCGGCGTAATCACACACGGGGAGTCGCTCCAATCAACCCAAACGAGACCCCGATGTAGTTAAGTGCTTAGCTGTGTACATATTTGCATTACAAGCCTGTGGCGGCCTCTCTATTTGCATTCGGCGCTCCTCAAGGTTCCAGCTGGTCCTTGGGCTTCGTGCCGCTGTCTGAGTGGCACTCTCCCCGAGGCTCCGCTGGCGTGTTTCTGCATACGTGATGCTGTTTTTTGTGCGACGACTACGCGGGGAAAGCTTCGTTATAGGAGCTGTCAGTGCCGCAATCCTCCCCGGAAGGCAACACGGTGCAGATGAGAGACAGGGAGACACATGGTAAGGCCACGGTGTGCACACGCCTGTCACACGCCTGTCCCCACTGGTGGGCACGCGGGGCCATTATGATGCCTTCCAGATGGACACGTGCGTCTTCTTCCCCGGGAGGAAATGAGCTAAAAAGCAAAGAGAGCGAGCGAACAAGCCAACTCTGCAGGAGTTGTTGTTTACGTCGGCCTCAGACAGCCGACAGCATGTAAACACATCTTACATGTGCTTCTGCAGCAACAATACCCCTCAAATTGTAAGATAAACAACATTTTATTAGGAGTAGAAGTCAACGCCGATACAAACGTTGTAAATTTGGTCGGTGTGTCGCGACCGTGTACAAAGCCCGTTTCCATATGATTTGGGAAATTGTGTTAGATGTAAATATAAACGGAATACAATGATTTGCACATCTTTTTTAACCCATATTCAGTTGAAAATGCCACAAAGACAACATATTTGATGTTCAAAGATTTTTTTTTTTTTGCAAATAAACATTAACTTTAGAATTTGACCCCAGCAACATGTGAAAAAGAATTTGGGAAAGGTGGCAATAAATACTGATAAAATTGAGGAATGCTCATCAAACACGTATTTGGAACATCCCACAAGTGTGCAGGTTAATTGGGAACAGGTAGGTGCCCCGATTGGGTATAAAAACAGCTTCCCAAAAGATGCTCAGTCTTTCACAAGAAAGGATGGGGCGAGGTACACCCCTTTGTCCACAACTGCGTGAGCAAATAGTCAAACGACGTTTTTCTCAGTGCAATTGCAAGAAATTTAGGGATTTCAATATCTAGAGTCCATTATATCATCAAAAGGTTCAGGGAATCTGGAGAATTCACTCCACGTAAGCAGCATGGCCGGAAACCAACATTGAATGACCGTGACCTTCGATCCCTCAGACGCTGTATCAAAAACCGACATCAATCTCGAAAGGAAATCACCACATGGGCTCAGGAATACTTCAGAAAACCACTATCACTAAATACAGTTCGTCGCTACATCTATAAGTGCATGTTAAAGCTCTACTATGCAAAGCTAAAGACATTTATAACAATATCCAGAAACGCCGCCGGCCTTCTCTGGGCCCGATATCATCTAAGATGGACCTGTGCAAAGTGGAAAAGTGTTCTGTGGTCTTACGGGTCTACATTTAAAATTGTTCTTGGAAATATTCGACATTGTGTTATCCGGACCAAAGGGTAAGCGAACCATCTAGACGGTTATCGACGCAAAGTTCAAAAGCCAGCATCTGTGATGGTATGGGGGTGCATTAGTGGCCAAGGCATGGGTAACTTACACATCTGTGAAGGCACCATTAATGCTGAAAGGTACATACAGGTTTTGAAACAACATATGCTGCCATCCAAGCCCCGTCTTTCTCATGGACGCCCCTGCTTATTTCAGCAAGACAATGCCAAGCCACATTCAGCACGTGTCACAACAGCATGGCTTTGTAAAAAAAGAGTGCCGGTACTTTCCTGGCCCGCCTGCAGTCCAGACCTGTCCGCCATCGAAAATGTGTGGCACATTATGAAGCCTAAAATACGACAGCGGCTGTTGAACGACTGAAGCTCTACATAAAACAAGAATGGGAAATAATTTCACTTTCAAAGCTTCAACAATTAGTTTCCTCAGTTACCAAACTTTTATTAAGTGTTGTTAAAAGAAAAGGTGATGTAACACAGTGGTGAACATGCCCGTTCCCAACTACTTTGGCACGTGTTGCAGCCATGAAATTCTAAGTGAAATATTATTTGCAAAAAAAAATAAAGTTTATGAGTTTGAACATCAAATATGTTGTCTTTGTAGTACATTCAATTGACTATGGGTTGAAAAGGATTTGCAAATCATTGTATACCGTTTATATTTACATCTAACACAATTTCCCAACTCATATGGAAACGGGGTTTGTACAATACCCAACACCAGTGAAGTTGGCACATTGTGTAAATGGTAAATAAAAAGAGAATAAAATGATTTGGAAATCCTTTTCAACTCATATTCAATTGAATAGACTGCAAAGACAAAATATTTAATGTTCGAACTGAGAAACGTATTTTCTTTTTGGCATATAATCATTAATTTTAAATTTAATGGCAGCAGCACATTCAAAATAAGTTTCCACATGGGCATTTTTACCACTGTGTTACATGGCCTTTCCTTTTAACAACACTCGTTTGGGAACTGAGGAGACCATTTTTTTGAAGGTTTTCAGGTGGAATTCTTTCCCATTCTTGCTTGATGTACAGCTTAAGTTGTTCAACAGTCCGGGGTCTCCGTTGTGGTATTTTAGGCTTCATAATGTGCCACACATTTTCAATGGTCTAGACCACAGGCAGGTCAGTTTAGTACCCGCACTCTTTTACTACGAAGCCACGCTGTTGTAACACGTGGCTAGGCATTGTCTCGCTGAAACAAGCAGGGGCGTCCATGATAACGTTGCTTGGGTTCCCCTAAAGTTGACCAAATAATTTGAAAACTGATGACAATTGTGTCATTTTACGGCTGTTTGTACAGCTAAAAACGGAAACAGACTTACAGTATTTTTCGGACTATATGTCGTAGTTTTTTTCATAGTTTGGCGGGGGGTAAGACTTATACTCAGGAGCGGCTTATGTGTGAAATTATTAACACGTTACCGTAAAATATCAAATAATATTTTTTAGCTCATTCACGTAAGAGACTAGACGTATAAGATTTCATGGGATTTAGTGATTAGGAGTGACAGATTGTTTGGTAAACGTATAGCATGTTCTATATGTTATAGTTATTTGAATGACTCTTACCATAATATGTTACGTTAACATACCAGGCACCTTCTCAGTTGGTTATTTATGTGTCAAAAAACGTACACTTATTCAGGCTGTAGTTCCCTATTCTTTATTTATTTTAAATTGCCTTTCAAATGTCTATTCTTGGTATTGGCTTTTATCAAATACATTTCCCCCAAAAATTGCGACTTTTACTCCAGTGCGACTTATTTGTTTTTTTCCCTTCTTTATTATGCATTTTCGGCAGGTGTGACTTATACTCCGGAGCGACTTATATTCCGAAGAATACGGTAATTGCAATTGTGTGTTAAATTGCCATTTTTGCCAGCTAGTGTGGCTGTGGGGTGGGTGGGTGGGTGAGTGGGGGGGGGGGGGGGGTGTGGGGGGGTTACATGCAAACCTCAGTCCCTGGCACCTTAAGAGTTGGCATTATGGCATGATGCTGACAGCTTGGGTGCTTAGCTTGTTGGCTAACGCGCTCAACTCTCAGTCAGGGGACCGAGGTTTGAGCCCGAGGCAGGTTGCACTTGAATTGAATGTGTGTAAATCACACTGCTCTTTTCAGACTAAATACATTCAGGTTATTTCCACTCTTTTTATATCTCCAAAATCAATATAAACTGATTGATTCATTGATTGAAATTTGTTTTAAGTTGATTAATCGAAACCGTACAATTGGCCACTAAATGTTAACACCCGAATAAGAATTTCAATGGTGTATTGTTTTCCTGTCTTTTCCGTATTGCTTTTGTGTTATTTTTCCTCCATCCATTAGTTCCAACTAGGCACACCTGCGACTACTCACTGCTCGGCTCTATTTAAGTCCACCATAGTCAGCTGCTCCTCGCCGGTTAATGACTCCTGTGCTTTCCGTGCCCGCATGCTCAACTCGCATCCAACCAACTCGGTACGTTCCATCTCCTTTCTTATCACCATTCCTTACTTCTGGTGTTTTTGTTCCCTAGTTCCCCAGTAAGCGAGAGAAGTTTTTTTTCGAACCTGTTGCTGACCATCTAGAGTCCTCCTTCAGTTTAGTCCTCTTCCATGGTGTGCGCTTTTGCCCCATCGCCTTGAGTTATCCTTTTTGAACTTATTAAAGACAATCTTCTTTTGTGATTCACCTCCGCCTCCCGTCTCTGCATCTTGGGATCCAATCCTTACTCAAGACACAACATTCAACCTGTTTAAGTCGGGGTCCACGTTAATCAATTCTCGGTAAAATAATATTAGTTCCAATACTGGGAGTCGAGCCAGGGCCACCTGGGTGAAAACCAGGAATCCTCACCATGGAAGCCACATCATTTTTATTTTCACACTGACTTTTTTGCAGCATTTTTATTATTTCAACTGCTAGAAAGGGGCTCTTTTAAACTGCACTTATACGTTGTTTCTGTGTTGCTATCCTTGGTAGCAACACCCAATTGGCCCACCCTGTTGTTCATCCATCCATCCATTTCCTACCATTTGTCCCTACTAGGGACGGGGGGGGGGGGGGGGGGGGGTGCTGGAGCCTACCTCAGCTGCATTCAGGCGGAACGCAGGATACACCCTGGACAAGTCGGCACCTCATTGCAGGGCCCACCCTGTTAGCTTGAAAGCAATTGTCCAAGTCTGTTTAATTGTCACATTAATATTTGACATGATCGCTCTGATTGTCGACACGCATGTAAATTATCTAACACCAGGATTTGGAGTTTTCTACACTTGCCAGGTGCGTGGTCTATATCTCATGTATTTATCAGAATCAGACATAATTTATTAATCCCGGGGGGAATTTAAAATTTTCAGCACTATCCCATTCACGATCCGACAAACATTACAGGGAGACTGAACAGGATTGCTGACGGGTCTGCCAACTTCCGGCGCCCCTGACAAAAAAGGTGGGATACATACAGGTGAACAAGTGGGGGGGGGGAAAATAAATAGAAATAATAAAATTTTAAAAAATGAGGCAGTATATGATGTAAATATTTAAGTAATGTAGTAACAGCCACATTTATAGTATCATTTACGTATTTTTCTCATTTTAAGCATACTGTACGTTGATTCATAGGCCCAAAGAGTTCCAGTTTTGTCTCATCACTCCATAGAACAGTTTCCCAAAACCTTTGGGGTTTGTCCAGATGATTTTTGGCACACTGGAGTCTATTTTTTCTTTTGCCTGGTAGTCAGAAGTGGGGTGTGCCTGGGAGTTCTAGCATGGAGGCCTTTATCTCGTAGTGCGCGCCTTATTGTCTGGGACGAAACCTGCGTTCCCCCCTCTGCAATGTCCTGTTGTAGTTCCTCAGCTGTTACCCGGGGGTTTTTCACCACTGTACACTTCAAATACCGGACAGCATCCTCTTTCTACCACGCCCAGCTAGTGTTTCCACTGTGCCTTTAGCTTTAAACTTGCGAATTATACTCCCAACTGTGTCTCTTGGAATTTGTGATGTCTTTGCTATTTTCTTATATCCATATCCTTTCTTATGAAGAGAAATTACTTCCACTCTTGACTTCTTTGACCACTCCCTGGACTTCACGATGTTGCAAACACACCATTGACCATCTACAAGAAGCTGAGCGTCACAGTCTTTTTCAATCAGTTTAATTGTGGCTCGTTATGGTTCTAATCACACCTACAGGTGTTTTCAACACCTGATTGAAAAGACCTTATTCAAATTCTGTTCTTAAATGTTATGATCTTCAAGGGGTTGAATAATTTTGTCAATGATATATTAAGAGAAATGACACTGTTTGGTATGCTTCATAACAACATGACAAAACCAGGTTGGACCATGTATACCAGGGCTCACCAAGCTTTTTGAAACCAAGAGCTACTTGTTGGGTACTGATTAATGCGAAGAGCTACCAGCTTGATACACACTTAAATACATTTCCAGAAATAGCTAATTTTCTCAATTTACCATTAATAAATAAATCTTTATATATATAAAAATGTGTATTTCTGTCTGTCATTTCGTTGTACATTTTTTTTCCTTTTTACGGAAGGTTTTTTGTAGAGAATAAATGATGAAAAAAACACTTAATTGAACTGTTTAAAAGACGAGAAAACAGGAAAAAAACGAAAATTTAATTTTGAAACATAATTTATCTTCAATTTCGACTCTTTAAAATTCAAAATTCAACCGAAAAAAGAAGAGAAAAATAACTAATTTGAATCTTTTTGAAAATATTAAAAAAATTATTTATGGAACATCATTAGTAATTTTTTCTGATTAAGATTAATTTTAAAATTTTGATGACATGTTTTAAATAGGTTAAAATCCAATCTGCACTTTGATAGAATATATAACAAATCGGACCAAGCTATATTTCTAACAAAGACAAATCATTATTTCTTCTAGATTTCCCAGAACAAAAATGTTAAAAGAAATTCAAAAGACTTTGAAATAAGATTTAAATTTGATTCTACAGATTTTCTAGATTTGCCGGAATATTTTTTTTTTAATTTTAATCATAAGTTTGAAGAAATGTTTCACAAATATTCTTGGTCGAAAAAACAGAATCTAAAATGAGGAATTAAATTAAAATGTATTCATTATTCTTTACAATAAAAACAATACATTTGCTTGAACACTGATTTCAATTGCCAGAAAAGAAGAGGAAGGAATTTAAAAAGTAAAAAGGTATATGCGTTTCAAAATCCTAAAATAATTTTTAAGGTTGTATTTTTTCTC
This sequence comes from Nerophis ophidion, assembly GCF_033978795.1. Lineage (NCBI taxonomy): Eukaryota > Metazoa > Chordata > Actinopteri > Syngnathiformes > Syngnathidae > Nerophis > Nerophis ophidion. The sequence goes on along the minus strand of NC_084612.1, from coordinate 10,681,177 downwards.
TAAAATGGTCTTTCTGAAAGTTATAAGAAGCAAAGTAAAAAAATAAATGAATTTATTTAAACAAGTGAAGACCAAGTCTTAAAAATTGTTTCTTGGATTTTCAAATTCTATTTGAGTTTTGTCTCTCTTAGAATTAAAAATGTCAACCAAAGCGAGACAAGCTTGCTGGTAAATAAATAAAATTAAAAAAATAAAGGCAGCTTGCTGGTAAGTTTTGCTATTTGAGCTATTTTTAGAACAGACCAGCGGGCTACTCATCTGTTTCTTATGGGCTACCCGATGCCCACGGGCACCGCGTTGGTGACCCCTGACGTATACCATACATGTGAAGGGAAATGAGTGTCTCCATGGTTACAGCCGACAAACACGCAAAACCTCTTTTAAATAGGGCGGTCTGCACCAATTTTGTACCTGCGGTCTTATTAGATCACCCGCAATTATGAAACACCATTTTAATGTTTGAACCCGCAATATTGCACGTGGTATTTGGATCCAATAGTTCAGGGCATAAGTAGTGCAAAAGCATTAAAGCGAGGTGTGGCATGCATCAGGTGAACATGACGTTTCTATTCCATTCCCTCGTGCTATCAGTCAGCTTGTCCATCACTTGCCACATAAATCGCTTTTAGGCCCATCAAGAGTTGAGGTGCGTCCCCTTCCTCTCAGTGGGGTTTACCTTGTCATCCTTCATTTGACAAGTGGGGATTTCCCAAAGTGAATGACAGGTGAGGAGAAGAAGGAGAAAAAGAAGGTTTTAAGGGAGAAAGGATGCTCTTGTGGTGTTTACTCAGCTCCTCAGCAGTGGGCAGACAACAATGAGCGAGTGCAGGCAGCCATTGCGAGGAGATGACAAGAGATGAAGATGAATGAGGGGCCCACTCCACAAGATAAGAGCTTTCCTTCACTCTTCTTTTTTGTGTGTGTGTGTGCGTGTTTGTGTGTGTGTGTGTGTGTGTGTGTGTGTGTGTGTGTGTGCGCAGCTCTCTTGCCATGAGGAGGCAACCAGGCGGCTAAGCTAAGCACACGTCATTTACAGTGGGGCAAAAAAGTATTTAGTCAGCCACCGATTGTGCAAGTTCTCCCACTTAAAATGATGGCTGAGGTCTGTAATTTTCATCATAGGTACACTTCAACTGTGAGAGACAGAATGTGAAAAAAAAATCCAGGAATTTATATTGTAGGAATTTTAAAGAATTTATTTGTAAATTATGGTGGAAAATAAGTATTTGTTCAACCATTCAAAGCTCTCACTGATGGAAGGAGGTTTTGGCTCAAAATCTCACGATACATGGCCCCATTCATTCTTTCCTTAACACGGTTCAATCGTCCTGTCCCCTTAGCAGAAAAACAGCCCCTAAGCATGATGTTTCCACCCCCATGCTTCACAGTAGGTGTGGTGTTCTTGGGATGCAAGTCAGTATTCCTCTTCCTCCAAACACGACGAGTTGAGTTTATACCAAAAAGTTCTATTTTGGTTTCATCTGACCACATGACATTCTCCCAATCCTGTCCTGTATCATCCATGTATCCATTTTGGTATAAACTTAACTCGTCGTGTTTGGAGGAAGAAGAATACTGAGTTGCATCCCAAGAACACCATAACTACTGTGAAGCATGGGGGTGGAAACATCATGCTTTGGGGCTGTTTTTCTGCTAAGGGGACAGGACGATTGATCCGTGCGTGTTAAGGAAAGAATGAATGGTGCCATGTATCGTGAGATTTTGAGCCAAAACCTCCTTCCATCAGTGAGAACTTTGAATGGTTGACCAATTACTTATTTTCCACCATGATTTACAAATAAATTATTTAAAATTCTGACAATGCGAATTCCTGGACTTTTTTTTCACATTCCGTCTCTCACAGTTGAAGTGTACCTATGATGAAAATTATAGACCTCTGTCATCATTTTAAGTGGGAGAACTTGCACAATCGGTGGATGACTAAACCCCTAATTTGCATATTTCCAAGTGGCGTTTTGTTATTCTGAAGACATTGGACGTAACTTGGGCATTGTTATGAGTAAAACCTGTTGCAACATGGCTATGTTGGTAATATGGAAATTAAAGGCCTACTGAAACCCACGACTACCGACCACGCAGTCTGATAGTTTATATATCAATGATGAAATATTAACATTGCAACACATGCCAATACGGCCTTTTTAGTTTACTAAATTCCAATTTTAAATTTCCCGCGAAGTGTCCTGTTGAAAACGTCCCGGAATGCTGACGTGCACGCTTGACGTCATGGACTGTTAGGAAATATTAGCGCTGCGCACACACACAGCTAAATGTCGTCTGCTTTAACCCCATAATTACACAGTATTTTGGACATCTGTGTTGCTGAATCTTTTGCAATTTGTTCAATTAATAATAGAGAAGTCAAAGTAGAAAGATGGAGTTGGGAAGCTTTACACAAACACACGGTGATTCCTTGTTTAAAATTCCCAGAGGTGAAAGTTTACTATGGATCAGAGCGGTCAAGTGAACATGGATCCCGACCACTTGTCAACCAGCAGTGAGAAAATTATTGTAAAAAGTCGCCCCTTACCGGAGATCAGCTGAGCTTGTGCCTTCCGTACAGCTGCCGCCGACTTCCATCAGACACTGGCCTCAAGATAGGGCTGGGCGATATGACTAAAAAATGTATCACGATATAAGTGTTTCATATCAGTCGATATCGATAATTATTGATAAAAAATAAATGAATAACTATTCTAAATAAAGACCAGGAGAAAAAAGGTTGAATTTAAATACTTTTATTTTAAATATAACCTTTAACCTTTAGAACGAGGTCAGCACTAAGAAAAACAGTCAAATAAATGAAAATACTGGTCGATGTGCAAATATTGACATTAAATAAATGCTTACCCAGACTTCTCAACTATGCGGAGCGGCAGCATGTCCTTCTCTAATTGATACGCCACTGCATCCGTTATTTCTTTATAACGTTTTGAATTTTTGTCGTATTGCACTGCTGCCGAGTACCTCTCAATGGTTGTCTGTTGTTGCCTCTTCGGTGCTGTTCCACTTGCCCCGGCTGATGTTGTGGCTGTTTGCTGCTGTACTCCAGCGGGTGAGAAGGGCTCAGGTGGTAAAATAGGTTTGTCGTGTTCCAAGACTCGGTCGGGACGACTACCTTGCAAAGTTTGCAGACAGTATTACTCTGATTCGTATCGGACTTAAAAAATCCAAAACACTGCCAAACTGGTGACGTGACGTTTCCTTTTTTATTTACAATTTCCTCTCGTGCTGCCGCACTCATATTCCCGTTTCGTTGATTAACGTGGACCCCGACTTAAACAAGTTGAAAAACTTATTCGGGTGTTACCATTTAGTGGTCAATTGTACGGAATATGTACTGAACTGTGTAATTTACTAATAAAAGTATCAATCAATCGTTGCTTTTTTTTTTTTTTCCTTTTAGCATTTTCCAGAATGCCTTGCGGTTCAGGCTCGGCCGTGATAGGTCGAGAGGCTGAAGCCCTTCCTTTGCCTACACCCCCCAGAATGCCGTGCGGTTCCGGTTCTGCGTTTCTTACTATTTTTTTTTCTAACAGAACTCAGTGAAATTATCGAACGTTCTATCGACGCCATTTTCTATTGATATCGATCACATGTCTATCGCGATATATATTGTTATTGTTTTATCGCCCAGCCCTACCTCAAGACACCGGTGGACACACCGTTTTGACTATCAGGTACTATTTAACTCACCAAAACACTAGCAACACAATAGAAAGATAAAGGATTTCCCAGAATTATCCTAGTAAATGTGTCTAAAAACATCTGAGTCCGTCCCAATGCAATCGCAGTTTGTTTTTTTTAACTTGATTTTTTTTTTTTTTTTTCTAGTCCGTCGTTTTCAATATCTTCAAACACAAATCTTTCATCCTCGCTCAAATTATAGGGGGAAATTGTCGTTTTTTCGGTCCGAATAGCACTTTTTGTTAGAGGCTCCCATTAAAAACAATGTGAGGATGTTAGGAGCCCCCAACGGGTGACGTCATCGTCTGCGACTTCCGGTAAAGGCAGGGCTTTTCTGTTAATGACCAAAAGTTGCGAACTTTATCGTGGATGTTCTCTACTGAATCCTTTCAGCAAAAATATGGCAATATCGCGAAATGATCAAGTATGACACATAGAATGGACCTGCTATCCCCGTTTAAATAAGAAAATCTAATTTCAGTAGGCCTTTAAAGTGCTCTAATACATAAATGATCATAAATCTAATCATTCCAGTATGTTTCTGATGCTCAGAAAGTCTAAAATAGTTTGCCAAAAAGTATCAAAAGTTATGGTACACCTAATTTTTACATCTTGGAAATATGCAATTAGATGTCCAGACTCGACCAATCCTAAAGATGATTATTCCATCATATTTATAATAGTCAAAAAACATGAAATAGACACCAAGTTTGGATTTGTAGCTCATCTGGTTCAAGTGGCGGCCATAATGGATCAGCCGCTGTTAAGACTCCAAAGGTCACCGGCGCGGGCGCCCTAGCCCAGTGGTTCTCAAATGGGGGTACATGTACCCCTGGGGGTACTTGAAGGTATGCTAAGGGGTACGTGAGATTTAAAAAAAATATTCTAAAAATTGCAGGAATTCAAAAATCCTTCATAAATATATTTATTGAATAATACTTCAACAAAATATGAATGTAAGTTCATTAACTGTGAAAATAAATGCAACAATGCAATATTCAGTGTTGACAGCTACATTTTTTGTGGACATGTTCCATAAATATTGATGTTAAAAGAAGAAATGTTTAGAATTAAGTTCATGAATCCAGATGGATCTCAATTACAATCCCCAAAGAGGGCACTTTAAGTTGATGATTACTTCTATGTGTAGAATATCTTTATTTATAATTTATAATTTAATCACTTGTTTATTTTTCAACAAGTTTTTAGTTATTTGTATATCTTTTTTTCCAAATAGTTCAAGAAAGCCCACTACAAATGAGCAATATTTTGCACTGTTATACAATTTAATAAATCAGAAACTGATGACATTGTGCTGTATTTTACTTCTTTATCTCTTTTTTCAAGCAAAAATGCGTTGCTTTGATTAGGGGGTACTTGAATTAAAAAAAAATGTTCACAGGGAGTAAATCACTGAAAAAAGTATGCGAACCACTGCCCTAGCCAAATCATTTAAGTATGCCCTGAGCTACACTTGTGCCAAATTTGGCGCTTTTACACAAAAGTGAACGAACACATCCTAAAATCTCCCTAAGGGCCCCCACTAATTTCCTAAATTCGTTGTTTTATGAAGATGTCGAGAAAAAAATGCTCCTTTCCTCCAAAGGCATTGTTGGGCTTTTTTTTTTTTTCATTATTTCATCCTTGAAATTTCTGATTACAACACCAGACAACTTTCTTTTCTTTCTTTTTCTTTTTTTTTTTTTAATTTTCTCTTTTGTCCGCCTTCAAGTGGCTGACAGTCTGCCCCGGCAACCAGGCCTTTTAATCAATCACCCAGATAATCAAATGTCATTGGCTATCTGCTCCATGTAATTACTTTTGCAATTAAAAATCAATCTCCAGTCACCTCGTCTAATTAGAGGGATGGGCAGATCTTCATCTGGATTGATTTGATAATGCACATTGACTCTGAATGCCATAACGTGGCCATATGCCTTCATTTCCAACACAACAAATAGCCAGGGATCGTGATGCGTGTGGACGAGTCTCGGAAAGGTTTGACCCTGTTTGTTTGTCTGTAATGACAACACTGTGACAACTTGCAGACACTTGCAGTCACCAATGTCTGCATTTAGGCTGGGGATAAAGTCACTATTATGATGTATAAGCAGTGATCAGCAAGCTACTTGGGAAATGTTGTAAGCTGAGTGTGGAGGTATCGCTCCTCCGGGTTCTTCGGACCACCGAGTACTGACATGACAGTCTTGTCAAGGTTTACAATACTGTTTTATTTTCAATCAATTGTGTTGCTTTTCAGCAATAGTGTTTGTGTTCGGCTCTCCTCTCCTCCCCGGCTGCTGCCTTTTAACAGAGCGACAGGTGATTAGATAAGCAGGTCCAGGTGGGTCTCCCACGCACCTGTCGCTGATCTTGCAGCCAGTTCTGGCACACCCCACTTCGCTGCAGGTCCGCAGGCCACGCCCCCCTCCACGCAAGTTACTCACGATTGAATGTAGCTAAACTACGGGGGGGAAGGTATCCCCCACAGCAACTACACTACGGGCTACACAGCAAAAGTAGCTTGCTACTGAAGTGTATTTCTGGTCTTGTCGCCCCCTCCTGGGCAAAAGGGCAATGTAGCTGCGTAGCTGGATGAAAAGAGACGTCGGAGATGCTTTGCTGAACCAAAAGTTGCTTTATTTCAAGCGAGTGTCATCTAAACAGGTCTGAGGTACCCGGAGGAATCTAAGTTAAAAAAAAATGGAGTATTCCTCACTTGGAGACATACTTGCCAACCTTGAGACCTCTGAATTCAGGAGATGGGGAGGGTGGGTTTAGTTGTAGCGGGGGTTTGTATTGTAGCGTCCTGGAAGAGTTAGTGGCGCAAGGGGCTCTGGGTATTTGTTCTGTTGCGTCTATGTTGTGTATACTCGAGCCTTTAAATCAGGGGTCTCACACTCAATTTACCTGGGGGCCACAGGATGCAGAGTCTGGGTGAGGCTGGGCCACAAGAAAATATTTCTTTAAAAAAATTTGCATACTCCTCAGCATGTCTAGTTGTATAATGACGTTTCAAATTGTATCCCTGTGCTCAACAAATAAATATTGCATCTCCCACTTTTCCTGGAATTATCTTTGCTCATCACTAACCTCTCTCTTCAGTGCAGGCTTTGAAAAAGACATGTTCGGGGTTGTGGAATATATTTGTATTTAGCCGACGCACGGAGAATAATATTATTTCCACAGTGTGTGACGTTTCGCTTTTCCTCCCTACAGCAACACGGCGGTCGGTGGATAATAGCCGGAAAAGTACCGGGATAGCGGGCGCAAAAAAGTGACGGCTCTAGGAGTGTTATCCAGCGTCATATAGAAATATATGTAGAGTTCATCATGTGAGGCACTGCAAATTAAAAAATAAAAAAAACATAACGATTTGAATTGGTGCAGGTTATTGGGGATGGTTATTACTGACGGACCAGTGTCGCAGTGTGACTGCAGCCAGGCACGTAAGAAAACCTTCGTCTCCATGGCAACGTCTCTGTCGCTTTCACTCATTTGCCGCTTTTCCAGTAATGCAGGGGTAGGCAACCCAGAACGTTGAAAGAGTCATTTTGGATCCAAATAACACAACGCTGTCAAGCGCCATTCATATAAAACTTGCGGGCCGACCTAACATTAAACTTTCATATAAAGGTGCGGGCCGCAAAATAACGTCTCGCGGGTCGCAATTGGCCTGCGGGCCACGTGTCTGAGACCCGTGCTTTAAATGGACCCCCTTTTTAGACCAGTTTATCTGCCGTTTCTTTTCTTTTGCTCCTCTGCCCCCCTCTCCCTTATGGAGGGGTGCGGTGGGACACAGGTCCGGTGGCCATGGATAAAGTACTGACTGTCCAGAGTTGGGACCCAGGATGGACCGCTCGCCTGTGTATCGGTTAAGGACATCTCTGCGCTGCTGATCCGCCTCCGCTTGTGGTGGTTTCCTGCTGACTCCACGATGGACGGGACTCTCGCTACTTTATTGGATTGACTATGGACTGGACTCTCACTGTTATGTTGGATCCACTATGGACTGGACTTTCACAATATCATGTTAGACCCGCTCGACAACCATTGCTTTAGGTCTCCCCTAGGGGTTGGGGGATTTGCCTACATATGCGGTCCTCTCTAAGGTTTCTCATAGTCACTGTCACCGACGTCCCACTGTGGTGAGGTTTTCCTTGCCCTTATGTGGGCTCTGCATGTCGTTGTGGTTTGTGCAGCCCTTTGAGACACTTGTGATTTAGGGCTACATAAATAAACATTGATTGAATTATTGATTATGGTGCGGATGTTCTCCAGAAGTGTGTTTGTCATTCTTGTTTGGTGTGGGTTCACAGTGTGGCGTATACTGTATTTGTAACTGTGTTAATGTTGTTTATACGGCCACTTTCAGTGTGACCTGTATGGCTGTTGATAAAGTATGCCTAGCATTCACTTATGTGTGTGTAAAAGCCGCATATATTATGTGACTGGGCCGTCACGCTGATTGTATGGAGCAAAACTGGACGTGACGACAGGTTGTAGAGGACGCTAAAGGCACGCCGCCCAATATTGTTGTCCGGGTGGAAATTGGGAAATATTTGGGATAATGGGGATGGTTGGCAAGTATGCTTGGAGAAGCCAAACCATCAGTTTTATATTCCTCCTTCCTGTCTCCGTGTGTCAGGAGAGCACATCTTGACCATATAAGGAGCTGTTCATGTATACTGTAAGTGTCTGGAGAACAACTGCCTTAAGTCATAATTCAAATGTTGGGTTTGAGCTGGTGTAGTCTCCTCTGATGCTTGTTAATGTCTGCTGGCGTTTTTTTTTTTTTTTTTAAGACGTTCGTTTTTTCATATGTATGAAAGCAACTTCTTGCAATGCACATTTTCTCTGCCTGCAAAATTCCAGTGCACTCACAGTTAGTGCCAGCATCTTCCATTCAGCGCAAAGTGGGTCCCATCATAGATGGCACTGCAGGTCTGCTTGTTAAATGCCTTGGAAAAGTGGTATACTGTATGTTGGTTGCAGGTTTCAAAACAGAAAACCTAGGAGCATGATAACATTATTTTGCAGTGAATGAGTATCACCATGGTGAAAGCCGAGCAGTACATGTAAAAACCTCATTTAAACATGGCTGTCTGTACCAGTGTACGCAGTCTTAGTTGATCACATGCAACAGGGCCACAAATAGTACACATGCATTTTTATAGTTTGCATGCATTGTTTTGCGCAGTGATTCTCTAACTTGGTGGTAAGTGGAGTTCACCTAGTGGTACACGAAATAATCACTTAATAAAATATTCAAACACAGTGTTACTGTTCAAACTGTATATGATGTTGCAGTGGCTAACATGTATTATATATAATTGCTAAACAAAACATGTCCTTTGTTTTTGAGGAATATTTAGGCCTACCACGCTACTGTATTTTAATGTTGGTCATTATGGTGGGATTTGTTTTCTGAGGTGGTAATTTTGTACTTGATGGAAAAAGTTTGTGAACCACTGGTTTAGCGCATATACCGTATTTTTCGGACTATAAGGCACACTTAAATTCCTTTCATTTTCTCAAAACTCTACAGTGCACTTTATAACCCGGTGCGCCTAATGTATGGAGTAATTTACCGACCTGAAAGCAATTTTATTTGGTCCATAGTAAAATGATAGTTGTGAACAGTAGATGACAGTCACACATAAGAGATAATTGTAGACTGCAATAAGACTCGAGTAAACAACACCAACATATTATATGTTACATTAAAAATAAAGAACATTACACAGGGCGCTCAAAAATCCATCAAAATGTTTTAGTACGACTTTGGTAAGTTATGAAGCCGCACGGCTTGATTGATTGTACTGTGCTTCAACATACGATTATTATTATTATGTGTGTATAAAGTAAGACATATTATCTGGCGGTTTTTTTTTAAATATTATACAAAAGCAACTTTTTTTACCTTCTGGTACCTGCTGATCTGGGATCTGCATAAGTCCTCAAAATATACACGCATCAGCTTTTGTAGTCAGTGACGAAACCGTAGTTGATTACCATGAATAGATTTACGTGGACCCCGACTTAAACAAGTTGAAAAACTTATTCGGTTGTTACCATTTAGTGGTCAATTGTACGGAATATGTACTGTACTGTGCAAACTACTAATAAAAGTTTCAATCAATTAATCAATCGAAAAATTCTTCTTTTTCTCTAACTTCTTGTTATGAGACATTCATCCCCCACTGTTGTCATTTCTAATATAAAGTAGTGTTAAGTTTTTACATACAGTATATATTTGTCTGTAAACTCGCAATGAAAGCGCTAAAACATACCTGTGTAGGGAGTTTATATTATTCTTAGAGAGTTCCAGTCGGACGTTTTTTCCACAGGACACATTTCCGGTGTTATTACACTAGTGAGCCACAGATGAGGAGATGCTGTTCTGTTATTGATTTAAGTAAAGTCTGAATGTCATTAAAACAGTTAGCTCCGTCTTTTGACACTTCTTCCACTACGCTACACCGATACAACAAAGATGACGGAGAAATGATGCTGTCGAAGGTGAGCCATGTAAATAACACTGAAGCGACTGTCAGAAAGCGGCCTGAAGATGATCTGTAAAACATGATTAATGCAACATTTTGACCAATTAACCACCATTATATGTTTTGCAGACCACATAGAAGTGTTTTCAATTCAGAAAAAAATTATAATAATATGACCCCTTTAATGTGAAGTGAAGTGAATTATATTTATATAGCGCTTTTTCTCTAGTTACTCAAAGCGCTTTACATAGTGAAACCCAATATCTAAGTTACATTCAAGCCAGTGTGGGTGGTTCTGGAGGCAGGTGGGTAAAGTGTCCTGCCCAAGGACACAACGGCAGTGACTAATATGAACGCCACACCCCCTTTCGATCGACATATTTTACAATCAAGTGAAACGTAACAATAATCGCAACAAGCAGTGAAATATGAACGCAAAGGGTACAAAATAAACCCACCTACAATCTGATGTATCTGATTTATCAATAAGCTTTAGAACTTTGTTGTGAAAGTCTCCTTCCGCGTCTGTGGAAACACTCCCCACCCACACTGCTTGGTGCCTCGTCTGAGCTGCTGTGATTTATATTACCATAGTAACTAATTAGATGACCATAGTAAGTAATTATATTACTATAGTAACTGGTAGGGGCTCTGAGAAAAAATTGATTTAAATTTGAATCGCGATACTCACGTTGTGCAATTCAGAATCGATTCGATTCTCATTAAAAAAAATATATACATATATATAGATTTTTTTTCTTTCTTTCTTTTTATCAATCCAACAAAACAATACACAGCAATACCATAACAACACAATCCAATTCCAGAACCAAACCTGACCCAGCAACACTCAGAACTGCAATAAACAGAGCAATTGAAAGGAGACACAAACACGACACAGAACAAACCAAAAGTAGTAAAACAAAAATGAATATTATCAACAACAGTATAAATATTAGATAAAATGTCAGCATAGCAGTGATTAAAAATCCCTCATTGACATTATCATTAGACATTTATAAAAAATTTTAAAAAAGAACAATAGTGTCACAGTGGCTTACACTTGCATCACATCTCATTAGCTTGACAACACACTGTGTCCAATATTTTCACAAAGATAAAATAAGTCATATTTTTGGTTTGTTTAATAGTTAAAACATATTTACATTATTGCAATCAGTTGATAAAACCTTGTCCTTTAAAATTATAAAAAGCTTTTTACAAAAATCTACTACTCTGCTAGCATGTCAGCAGACTGGGGTAGGTCCTGCTGAAATCCTATCTATTGAATGAATAGAGAGTCCTTTTAAATCGGGAAAAAATAGTTTTTGAATCGAGAATCGTGTTGAATTGAAAAAAAAAAAAGATTTTGAATCGAATCGTGACCCCAAGAATCGATATTAAATCGAATTGTGGGACACCCAAAGATTCACAGTCCTAGTAACTGGTATATCATCCATTTGCACAGATTCCAACCATTGAAATACTTTGTATAGTTCAAGACTTACGGTCGTTAGAAAAAAATCATAGCACATCATAATGGCATTTTATTTTATTTTATTATTTTATTAGATCTTAAAGATCTAATAAAAAATATTTGGGAATGTCCGCAGGGCCAGATTGAAAAGCTCAGGTCTATGCTAGAGTATACAAATGAGTTTTAAGATGGGATTTAAATGCTTCTACTGAGGTAGCATCTCGAACTGTTACCGGGAGGGCATTCCAGAGTACTGGAACCCGAATAGAAAACGCAGACTTTTTTTGGGCTCTGGGAATCACTAACAAGCCGTTAGTAGTAAAACCTTAAAGTCGCATCTTAATTGCACAGGAAGCCAGTGCAGGTGAGCCAGTATAGGCTTAACATGATCAAACTTTCTTTTTGTAACAGTTCTCAATATAATTGTGTTCTATTTTTCCTGCAACATGTAATCAATCATTTTTAACCAGCCACATTGGTCCATGCCTGTCTATCAATCAATCAATCAATCAATCAATCAATGTTTATTTATATAGCCCCAAATCACAAATGTCTCAAAGGACTGCACAAATCATTACGACTACAACATCCTCGGAAGAACCCACAAAAGGGCAAGGAAAACTCACACCCAGTGGGCGGAGAGAATTCACATCCAGTGGGACGCCAGTGACAATGCTGACAATGAGAAACCTTGGAGAGGACCTCAGATGTGGGCAACCCCCCCCCCCCCTCTAGGGGACCGCAAGCAATGGATGTCGAGCGGGTCTAACATGATACTGTGAAAGTTCAATCCATAGTGGCTCCAACACAGCCGCGAGAGTTCAGTTCAAGCGGATCCAAGACAGCAGCGAGAGTCCTGTCCACAGGAGACCATCTCAAGCGGAGGCGGATCAGCAGCGTAGAGATGTCCCCAACTGATACAAGCGAGCGGTCCATCCTGGGTCCCGACGAGCGGTCCATCCTGGGTCTCGACTCTGGACAGCCAATACTTCATCCATGGTCATCGTACCGGACCCCCTCCACAAGGGAGGGGGGGACATAGGAGAAAGAAAAGAAGCGGCAGATCAACTGGTCTAAAAAGGAGGTCTATTTAAAGGCTAGAGTATACAGATGAGTTTTAAGGTGAGACTTAAATGCTTCTACTGAGGTAGCATCTCGAACTGTTACCGGGAGGGCATTCCAGAGTACTGGAGCCCGAACGGAAAACGCTCTATAGCCCGCAGACTTTTTTTGGGCTCAAGGAATCACTAATAAGCCGGAGTCTTTTGAACGCAGATTTCTTGCCGGGACATATGGTACAATACAATCGGCAAGATAGGATGGAGCTAGACCGTGTAGTATTTTATACGTAATTAGTAAAACCTTAAAGTCACATCTTAAGTGCACAGGAAGCCAGTGCAGGTGAGCCAGTACAGGCGTAATGTGATCAAACTTTCTTGTTCTTGTCAAAAGTCTAGCAGCCGCATTTTGTACCAACTGTAATCTTTTAATGCTAGACATGGGGAGACACGAAAATAATACGTTACATTAATCGAGACGAGACGTAACAAACGCATGGATAATGATCTCGGCGTCTTTAGTGGACAAAATGGAGCGAATTTTAGCGATATTACGGAGATGAAAGAAGGCCGTTTTAGTTGACTGTTATCTAAGTTCTGTTCTCTTATTTCTCATAACAAGGGGATCCTTTTATTTCTCACAGGGGGTGGGGGGCACGGCCATAAATTATGCTCGCTTAAGCTATCATTTAGCGCGGACTCTCAAAGCCGCTCGCTGTCACGCCGGTGGAAAGGTTCACTTTGCTCATGGCACGCTGGCAACATTGATGCCTTTAATTTACAACTCTTGCCTGGAGGATACTCCTTAGCTTTATGAAGTGGTATTAGGGGGCCTATTTAGTTGTCATTTGCAGTGCACTGCTCAGTGTGGTGCATCCAGCACGAGCTGAGCTGATGGCGTGTGTGTGTGTGTGTGTGTGTGGTGTGTGTGTGTGTGTGTGTGTGTGTGTGTGTGTGTGTGTGTGTGTGTGCGTGTGTGACGGGGGAGCAAAGGCAGTGATTTCAAATGAGAATTTCTGTCCTTTTAACTCTGAGATGTGTAGTGTGGCAGCTGAGCAAGGGGCTTTGAAGGGAGGGAAGAGAAGGGAGTAAAAAGAGGAGGGGGAAATGAAACAGACGTGGGTCAGCCCCGTGCATTATTCCCCCCCCTCAGGACGCATAGAGAGTCTATATTGGCTCAAGCAGCAAGGCCCCTTGGGGTCGGGAGATCCTTCCTTGGCTCAGAGCGCCGTGCGCTGCGCCGCTAAGAGAGACTTAACAGGCCGAGATGATGATGATGTGGGTATAGAAGCGTCACACATGTGCCCCTCCCCTACCCCCAGCAGAGCGCCAGGGCCTCTGCGGTGAACACTATGCAGCGCCACTTATTACATTTCCATCAAGTTGACCAAAATTTGCGGGTTCCGTGGGGTGACGCTGCCGGGGAGCCGATGGCCAACGCCTGCACCTCCCCGTCAGCCGGATGAGGTTGGATCCGCCTTTGTTTGGCGGCCCTGCTCGTTGTCAATACTTCCGACAATATGTGGTAAAAATGACAGCAAAGAAGCAGTTACAAAAATAAATTATATTAATATAGAAATGACTGCGATGAGGTGGCGACTTGTCCAGGGTGCACCCCGCCGTCCGCCCGAATGCAGCTGAGATTGTCATGATCCTTGTTTTGTTCTGTTTTGTTATCACATCCTGTCTAGTATTTGACGTCCTTAGTTCCTGGTGGCACTTCCTGTTTTGTTTCCGTTGCCATAGAATCGCATTTGTGTCACCTGCCTTCTGTCTTTCTCGCGCACCTGCCTCCTAATTTCTGTCGCTATTTAAGCCTGTCCTTGTTTGCCATTCGCTCTCGCAGTCTCGATTTGCTATTTTATGCAAGAGGTGACGTCGCTATCCCCGCTTGTGGTAAAGACTATTTTTGTGTACTTCCCTTGTTTGTTTATTTCCCTTTTGTTCTTTCTAGCTCACATGCTAGTTCTGTTGGTTTGTCTCTAGTGCCTTTGTGAAAGTATTTATGTTCTTAGATTGTTCTATAGTGTTAAATAAATCATCATTCTTACCTTCCCGCTGTGTCCATTACGCCTGCATCAACGAGAGAACGCACCCGCATAGCTACAATGCCAGATTAGCGTAACAGAGAGAGGCTCCCGCGACCTCTTAAAGGGACAAGCGGTAGGAAATGGATGGATGGATGAATATAGAAATGACAATGGTCACTATTACACGACAAATGGAGCAATACAAATACCAATAGAAATAGCACTATTGATCATGAATAATAACAATAATTACCTCTATTATCAACAATACATATACATAATGGTAACTTGAAATACAAAAGAAAGTAGATAAACAAAATGGAGGGTAAGAAAGAGAAGCCAACTATATTAACCTTGTAGATTGTTATAGTAAAAATAGGTTGAGCTTTGTTAGTGTGCCAAGTGTTACCCAGTTTCCCATGGGCAACAACGTTGATATATGTTTGATGAAACGTGAATATATGCACGAGTGTATGTATGTATGTGTACAGTATGTGTATATGTATGTATGTACAGTAAATGTATATGTACATGTATGTGTATATGTATGTTTGGACAGTGAATGTTTATGTACATGTATAATTATGCTTGTACAGTGAATGTATATGTACATGTATGTGTATATGTATGTTTGTTCAGTGAATGTATATGTACAGAATGTGTATATGTATGTTTGTACACTGAATGTGCATGTGGATGTACAAACTTTGAGTGTGTAGGTATGTGGGAGCTTAGGTACTTGTGTGCGCATATGTATGTATATACCATATTTTTCGGACTATAGGTCGCAGTTTTTTTCATAGTTTGGCCGGGGGTGCGACATATACTCCAGAGCGACTTATGTTTGAAATTATTAACACATTACTGTAAAATATCAAATAATATTATTTATCTAATTCGCGGAAGAGACGAAGAAAATGTCAGCAATCGTCACACACACGTCAACAATCGTCACATACACGTCAACCAATAAGAATTCGGTGGGGGAGGGTCATGGCAGAAGTGCATTGTGGGTCATGGAATGCTAACTGCTATATGCTACTGCCGTAGCTATTAAAATGGATCATTTTTTCCTTGCCGGTAACTTATAAAAACTGAGAAGGGCTGAACAAAAATGGCACTGAAAAGGAAATCATGTACTGCAGATTACAAGCTGGACGTAGTGAAATATGCAGCAAATACGACAAGAGGAAGGGCGCATACCTTTGGAGTTGGCAGAGTTGTTTAGAAGTGACATCGTTGAAGAAGATTTCATGGGATTTATCGATTAGGAGTGACAGATTGTTTGGTAAACAAATAGCATGTTCTCTATATTAGTTATTTGAATGACTCTTACCATAAGATGCTATAATAACATACCAGGCACCTTCTCAGATGGTTATTTATGCGTCATATAACGTACACTTATTCAGCCTGTTGTTCACTATTCTTTATTTATTTTAAATTGCCTTTCAAATGTCTATTCTTGGTGTTGGATTTCATTAGATACATTTCCTCCAAAAATGCGACTTATACTCCAGTGCGACTTATATGTTTTTTTTTCGTCCTTCTTTATTATGCATTTTTGGCTGGTGCAACGTATACTCTGGAGCGACATATAATTCGAAAAATACGTTATGTATGAATAATTATGTGTGTGTGAGTATATAAGTGCATTTGTATCTACAATATATTTGACTCCCAGTATGTGCGGGAGCCAGAGTGCGGCCCCAGCCACCCAGAGAGCCCAACCCCTAAACAACCGCCCTTAAAGAAGAAAAAACGTAGCTCCTTCAGCAACAGACTGTTACATCCACCGTGCACAAAGGACGTCTACCAAGGTCATTTTTACTCACAGCAAGCCAAAATCTAAATACTCTGATCTGCTTTTAGTCTTGGTGTGCAAAACATTTTGCTCCGTGTGCAATGTGGGTGTCAAGAGTGTTTAAGCCCGCAGCAGCAATTAAAACATATCGTATGTGGTACTGTCCAAATTAAAATTGCAAAAAAACATATTAAAAGTGAAAAAATTAAGAAATACAATATTTGAACTCTCAATTTGTACCACCCATTTGACGTTGTATAAGCCACTGGTACCGCTCATAGTCTGATGACTCGAGTGGAAATAGCAGGCATTTCCCCATTTCATTGCCGGAAAAGCTGAGTTAGTTTGCGGGGTTGGCGGACATCGTCTCACAAGATGTAGTTTCTCTTTGAATATCCTTCTTGAAAATGGCCTTGCAAGTATATATCTGCCACCTAATCAACGTTTTGTTCTCCTTGTTTGTGGATCAACACTTCCTGCTTCCTGCTAAGTTGCAACTTGTGATTGAAAACTCACTTTGGAATGACAAGTGATACAATCAGTCTCGTTAATAACATGAGGCTACATAGAAAGGCTACTGTCAACAACTTGTGATCTGATTGGGCTATCGCAACTGTCTATCATCCGCTAATGGTCCCGGGTGTGGCGTTGCTGATCTGCATAGCACCGCCACGGCTCAAACCAGTGAGTATCCACTCACAGGACGCGTAAATGTCACTTTCAACGTGAGGCCAGATAGAAGGCCTTACTGACAACAACTGGTGATCTGATTGGCTTTAACAATTATCTATCAACTGTATATGCCCGTTCACTTACAGTGCACAGACTCCTGCATTGTTGATTCTGAAGGCCCCGGGCAGATTTTGTCCAGCATGGCAACATAAACTAGCAGAATTCTGATTGGATAAAAACTCTATAACCTAATAACAACAGCACTGGAAGGAGCATAATCTTACATGAAGAGAATGTGAATACTTTTAGATATTTAGGGAAAGTAAATTAAAAATTACTTTTATCTTTAATTATGATTGTGATTTCTGGTTATGTTAGGCCAGCAGAGAAGGCCTTGCTGGACCTAACAGATCACCACTGATTATTACTAATTTCTACTGATTTTGTGTTTTTTGTTAAGTTTTACTTGTGTTACTGTATGGAAAATTTACATGGCAACAACATAATTTTTCCATTGTAGGATTAATAAAGTCAATCCTATCCTAAAATGAAAATGAACAAATTTACATCACCATTAAGAACTTTTTCCACCAAAAGTAAAGGAACTTTTGTTTCCTAGAACCTCTAGTTCCTGTAGAAGTGTGTGGTTTGTGTTTCCACCACATTTCACAGTTCAGGGTAAGTTATACAAATCAGGCTTACTATATTTCTACACTGATACCATGTAAATAAACAGAAAATATTAGGTCATTGTTCTTGTAGTAAAAAGTCAATGAATTAATTACAAAGCAATAATATAAAAATTAAGTGTACCGAATTATTCATAAAAAGTCTGGCTTTTTTCCGCAATATCCAAAAGTCAGAAAGTCGTCCTCACAGTAAATGATGAATTCATGATAGTCAGGCAATTCCTTGTGGTTAATTTCAGCAGTAAATAACAATATATAAAAAAATATATCGCATCGTCTTTTTTTAGCTTAAGTCAAAGTTAAAGTACCAATGACTGTAACACACCCACTAGGTGTGGTGAAATTTGTCCTCTGCATTTGACCCATCTACTTGATCACCCCCTGGGAGGCGAGGGGAGTAGTGAGCAGCAACTGTGGCCGCGCCCGGGAATCAATTTTGGTGATTTAACCCCCAATTCCAACCCTTGACGCTGAGTGCCAAGCAGGGAGGTAATGGGTCCCATTTTTATCATCTTTGGTATGACTCGGTCGAGGTTTGAACTCACAACCTACCGATCTCAGGGCGGAGACTCTATCCACTAGGCCACTGAGTAGGTTTATTTAGCGTTATGTTCACTTGGGTTGAGGTTAATAACTACACAAATTGAGTGTTACTGACTACTCTACAATGTGTAATAAAGTAAATAGGTAATATTTGATGTTATATATCTTTTTTCCACTCGTGTGCGGCCTTCTGTATTGCACATTTATCCAATGCAGTTAAGGGTAGTAAGCAGATGAGGTCGTTGCTACGAGTCCGGCTTCATACTCCTTTGTAAATAGGTTTAAAAGAGTAGCTTGGCGTACAAAATTATGAGTAACATTAAAGTGCATAAAGTTTAAAGACTACGGCTGAATAAAAACACTGCAAGATAGTTCCACTGATCAACGTTCTTCAGCAGACAGCTGCCATGCAAAGTTTCCTGCAAGTCCAAAGTTCTTGTCGTTCTTCTTTCTCTTCATTGTCAATTTTTTGTAATAGTAGTACCCAAGAAATGAAAAATAAACAAGTCGTCAAGCATTCTGTAATGGCGCTTGTGTGTTCGAAAAAAAGGTTTTAGGAACGCTCCTGATAAGGTTCCGGAAACCTTCTAAAAGTTCCACCTAGCTTTCAGGAACTCTGAAAGCTTCCTGAGGAACTAAATCTAATCGGGTAGTTTTTGGTGGAAACACACCCGCTTAAATGGGAAATATCATACGCTGAAAAGAAAAGGCATCTTGTCTACAGCTGACGGATCGGGCAAAGCAAGCTATATATCAAGATGTGTAGCAAAGCCTGCTCTTGTCAATGTATTTTGTAATATTTTTGCAAAAAAAATTCCTCTGTGTTGTGGTGGTCCAATCTACAAGGTTCATCATGTCCTTTAAATACTGTAGGATTTTACTCCTACATTAACCTAAAAACCTGGAACTTGAAAATAAACCATTATGAGCCCCTCTCAGAAGTTAGTTCGTTAGTATCAGAGATGTAACAGAGGTCTTGGCCATACCTGCTAACCTTGAAACCTCTGATTTTGCGAGATGGGGGCGAGGGCGGGGTTTGGTGGTAGTGTATCGGGAAGTGTATATTGTAGCGTCCCGGAAGAGTTTGTGTTGCAAGGGAAGAGATAGTGTTGCAAGGGGTTCTGGATATTTGTCCTGTTTTATTTATGTTGTGTAACGGTGCGGATGTTCTCCTGAAATGTGTTTGTCATTCTTGTTTGGTGCGGGTTCGCAGTTTGGCGCATATTTGTAACAGTGTTAAAGTTGTTTATACGTCCACCCTCAGTGTGACCTGTATGGCTGTTGATCAAGTATGCCTTGCATTCACTTATGTGTGTGTAGCTGCATATATTATGTGACTGAGCCGATGCGCTGATTGTATGGATGAAAATCGGACATGACGACAGGTTGTAAAGAACGCTAAAGGCAGTCCCTTTAAGGCACGCCCCTAATATTGTTGTCTGGGTGGAAATCGTCATGAGTTTTGGGTCATGACCAAAAGGATAAAATCACGGGTACAAGCGGCCGAAATGAGTTTCCTCCGTCGGGTGGCGGGGCTCTCCCTTAGAGGTAGGGTGAGAAGCTCTGCCATCCGGGAGGAACTCAAAGTAAAGCCGCTGCTCCTCCACATCGAGAGGAGCCAGATGAGGTGGTTCGGGCATCTGGTCAGGATGCCACCCGAACGCCTCCCTAGGGAGGTGTTTAGGGCACGTCCAGCCGGTAGGAGGCCACGGGGAAGACCCAGGACACGTTGGGAAGACTATGTCTCCCGGCTGGCCTGGGAACGCCTCGGGATCCCCCGGGAAGAGCTAGACGAAGTGGCTGGTGAGAGGGAAGTCTGGGCTTCCCTGCTTAGGCTGCGGCCCCCGCGACCCGACCTCGGATGAGCGGAGGATGATGGATGATGGGTGGAAATCGGGAGAAATTCAGGAGAATGGTTCCCCCGGAAGATTTTTGGGCGGGGCACTGAAATTCGGGAGTTTCCCGGAAAAATTGGGAAGGGTGGCAAGTTTGATCTTGGCTCATTGAGATTACAAGCTTGAAAGAACAAATTATAATCAAACTAGAATTTGAGCTAGCCAATGTTTATAAGGCACACTACATAGGACAAAGGTAAAGTCGACTTGACCTTAAAAGTACACACAAGCCCTGCCTGTTAGATGGAGATGGAGATGGGTTGTACACACGACTGTCCCATTAGCTCGCCTACACCCCCTTCACTGCCCTCCCTTTCACGATGATGATGCCCAAACGAAGTGTCCTGGCACCTGATAATGTCCGGGCGGTTGATGGGTCTGATGACATCTGCACTGTCGAGCCAGCAAGGTTAGCCGTGGCCTTTCTGCTCCCTTATCAATCAATTACATTTGGCTTTGTCACATTAATTGTGTGGAATTGTTTGCCACAAGATAGGAGCCAGGTAGGTTCTGAATGGGGGATGGGATCTATTTGCTGTTGGGTCGGTATTGTGTTGAACCACTTGTCTACTTTTACCCTTGCTCCTTTGTTTGAGACCGTGGCTTCGTTTAGGGGTTTAAAGGGGTTTTTTCCACTGGCTGTGGATACACACTAGTGTTGTTTTGTGCATTTTGGCGATCATTTTGAAGCCTGAAACTACAAACGTTTATAAAGTACGTTGAACGCGTTAGTTTAACAGATGCCAGCGAGTTGAGCGCTGCGATAGTATGTTATTTAAAAGAAGTGACAGGCCGTGCGTTTCCCACCTATGCCTTCAGTTATGTCTGACTTCAATGATTACCTCTCAAAATGCCATAATTGATGTCACCACATGACCATTGCTGGAGAAATACTATACAGGAACACATATACGCACTACCGGAATTAATTCTGTGGCGTATTTGCTTCTAAGTGAGTTGAAAAAATAAAGCTAACGTAGATCCACGCTGCTATCCGGACATCCTCTCCTTAAAAGCCATAATAAAATTTGAACCCTCCCAAATATATAACACTATATACTGTATATTCATTCATTCATTATATTACAAAACCCAAAACCAGTGAAGTTGGCACATGTTGTGTAAATCATAGATAAAAACAGACTACAATGATTTGCAAATCCTCTTCCACTTCTATTCAATTGATTAGACTGCAAAGACAAGATACTTAACTTCTGAACTGGAAAATGTTCTTATTTTTTGCAAATATTAGCTAATTTAGAATTTGATGCCTGTAACTTGTTTCAAAAAATCTGTCACGAGTAGCAAAAAAGAAAGTTGAGGAATGCTCATCAAACACTTATTTGGAACATGCCACGGGTGAACAGGCTACTTGGGAGCAGGTGGGTGCCATGATTGGGTAAAAAAAAGCAGCTTCCATGAAATGCTCAGTCATTCACAAACAAGGATGAGACGAGGGTCACCACTTTGTGATCAAAGGCGTAAGCAAATTTTCGAACAGTTTAGGAACAACATTTCTCAACGAGCTACTGCAAGGAATTTAGGGATTTCATCATCCACGGTCTGTAATATCATCAAAAGGTTGAGAGAATCTAAAGAAATCACTGCACGTAAGTAATGATATTACGGACCTTCTATCCCTCAGGCGTTACTGCATCAAAAAGCGACATCAGTTTGTAAAGGATATCACCACATGGGCTCAGGAACACTTCAGAAAACCAGTGTCAGTAACTACAGTTTGACGTTTATTTATTTATTTATTTATATAGCCCCAAATCACAAATGTCTCAAAGGACTGCACGAATCATTACGACTACAACATCCTCGGAAGAACCCACAAAAGGGCAAGGAAAACTCACACCCAGTGGGCAGAGAGAATTCACATCCAGTGGGATGCCAGTGACAATGCTGACTATGAGAAACCTTGGAGAGGACCTCAGATGTGGGCGTTACATCTGTAAGGACAAGTTAAAATTCAACTATGCAAAGCGAAACCATTTATCAACAACACCCAGAAACGCCACCGGCTTCGCTGTGCCCGAGCTCATCTAAGCGAGACTGATGCAAAGTTGAAAAGTGTTCTTTGGTCTGACGAGTGCACATTTTAAATTGTTTTTGGAAACTGTAGAGGTCGTGTCCTCTGAAACATGGAGGAAAAGAACCATCCAATGGTTATACAATACATGCAAGTGATGTCAAGGCCACATTGGGTCCTGTGCGCATTTATATTGGAGTCTGATAAGAATCACGTTCTACTTGCAGTGTAAACGGTCAGCTGGGAAAAAAAAATCCGATTTAAAAAAATTCCCATTTGGGCCACTTACAGTGTAAAAGTAGTCTATTAATATTCAAGATTGCCGTAATGAATTTCACTTTTAGCCGGCTTGGGTTCGCGGGCTGTAATTACATTAGAATATGAAAATAAGTATGGTCTCAAATGGCCCTGCAGTGAACGTAGTCAGCCACCTTGTTTACCTGGGAAAGGCTGAATTGATTATGTATTGCTCAGCTCAGCTCCCCATGCCTTATAAGGTTGATAATAAGGTTCGACGGGCGAGTACAACGCCGTGTGCTGCAGTGCCAAGCGCTCATCTTACTAATGAGATGTCGCACAGTGAAGATGGAACAGCCATTCTAAACTAATCCAGTTCTGGATTGCACAGACTGACCTGCCAACTAACCGCATAACTCCACGGGTTCACTTGTCACGGGTGGGGGTGGGTTGGACCGGTCCACTTTGGCCCACACAGCTAATGATGGGCCTGTAGTCCTTCTTAATCTACTAGATGTAGCCAGTGATCCGCCCTCCCATCTAGTGTTTACCTCCACTCGGCGGAGATGAGCTGAGGTTAATTCAGCGCTTGTCTTCTCCTTCTGAACGTTTAAATCTTCAGTGAAGTGAAGTGAGATGTGCTCGTCCCTTCATCCGCCGCCCCCCTGTCGGGTGGGCTTCTCTGTTGCATTTCCAGTGGGTCAGCTCGATCCCCCTCCATCATTGAAACTCATTCGGGGGGCATTAAAGTGTAAACCAGATGAAAAAACAAAGGGCTTAGGCAAATCAGATGGCTCAAACAACAAAAACAAACCCACACTCTGTAATCTTCTTAGGGAAATTAATGAGGGGGGGTTTGGGGGGCCAAGGTGGATAATGATCCCGGACCGCGGGGATGAGAGGCTGCAGTGGATCAGGCAGAAGGTGAGAACGGGAAAAAGGGGATTAGAGACGGACTCCCACCAGAATCAAACAGGACGCTGCCAAAGGGATCCCTCCCCTCCCATGCCCAAACTTCAAAACGTCCTGCCTAAGCTGGAAGTAGGTGTCTGTAATCCCCTCTGTGGCTGCAGATCCATGCGGACGACCCGGGCCCGGCTTTCATGCTGCAGCTTCTTCGCCGGGCTCTCTCCCTCTCGCTCCCATGTCCTGGGAACGTAAACTTTTGCACCATTGCAGGGTTGCGCTGGCTCATTACCTCTTCATTAGTGTGCCGCGTCGCCGGCTGCCAAGATCATCAGGTCGTGCATGGACCCTTTTGCTGCACCACACTGGTTGCGGGGGCCAAAGACCAGCACATAGAGCCTTCAATTCTAATGGCTGGTTTATGTTTCAGCATCACGCAAATGCTGGGTCACTCCTCCTTATTCAAACCGTCTGGACTACGGACTTTGTTTTTTTCAATCCCGCTTAAGGATGTATCCTTAATTTGTGGGTGTTGACCACTTGTCCCAATTTATGGAGTGCCTTCTCTTTTGATTCGGTTACATAATTTGCAATGAACTGTTGCAACACCTGTAAATAATGTAAATAATTCAATGTACATACTATGATGATTAACCTGTGTGATGACTGTATTATGCTGATAGTATATATTTGTACCATGAATTGATTAACGTGGACCCTGACTTCCCAACGTGTCCTGGGTCTTCCCCGTGGCCTCCTACCGGTTGGACGTGCCCTAAACACCTCCCTAGGGAGGCGTTCGGGTGGCATTCTGACCAGATGCCCGAGCCACCTCATCTGGCTCGTAACGCCTCGGGATCCCCCGGGAAGAGCTGAACGAAGTGGCTTGGGAGAGGGAAGTCTGGGCTTCCCTGCTTAGGCTGCTGCCCCCGCGACCCGACCTCGGATAAGCGGAAGAAGATGGGTGGATGGACCCCGACCTAAACAAGTTGGAAAACTTATTCGGGTGTTACCATTTAGTGGTCAATTGTACGGAATATGTACTGTACTGTGCAATCTACTAATAAAAGTTTCAATCAATCAAACAATCAATCAATCAATGATGCCCCTCATAGTAGACGCAAAATCATCATTAGGGCATACTTGCCAACCTTGAGACCTCCGAATTCGGGAGATGTGGGCGGGGTTGGGGGGGTGGGTGTTAGCCGGGGGTGTATATATTTTCAAGTATTTCTTTTATATATATAAATAATCCGTTCATGAATGAGTATATCCGTTCGGCCACAGTGTTCAATGAAGAAGACTTATCTACAAAATTTGCAGGCTGCATACCCCTTACCCCTTCGAGCTGTCCTGGATGAACTGAAGCCTACCTCTTCTTCTTACTCGTCATTGCCATGTCTCTTCTTTGTTCTTCTGCTTCATCTCTGTTTTGTTTTTGGACATTAATACTTGCCGTAGTTTACGTACGGAATATGTACTGAACTGTGTAATCTACTAATAAAAGTATCAATCAATCAAAAAAACACAATTATTAGTTTCAGTCCGAATAACTATCAAATCCTATCATTTTTAGACGCTTGTGGATGCGGGGGCTCTCGGTCAGGGGTCGGCAACCCGACATGTTGAAAGAGCCATATTGGATCAAAAATACAAAAAAAAATATGTCTGGATCCGCAAGAAGTTAAAAGCCTAATGTAAGTGTTAAAATGAAGGCAAAGCATTAAGTTAGTGAAGTGTGAAGTGAATTGTATTTATATAGCGCCTTTCTCTAGTGACTTAAAGCGCTTTACATAGTGAAACCCAATATCTAAGTTACATTTAAACCAGTGTGGGTGGCACTGGGAACAGGTGGGTAAAGTGTCTTGCCCAAGGACACAACAGCAGTGACTAGGATGGCTGAAGCGGGAATCGAAACTGCAACCCTCTAGTTGCTGACACTGCCACTCTACCAACCGAGCTATACCGCCCCCCAGAGGGTGTCTCAGAGGGTGAGATAACTGGCTTAAAACTACCAAATGTACAGATGTGTGTGCTCAAATTAAAAGAAAAGGAAAGGCTGTCGTCTTCTAATGGATGTATTACAATCTTTGCAAGCTGGGTAATGTTTGCTGTGGTCTGGAACAACATGGTAATGTTTGCTGTGGTCTGGAACAACATGATAACGTTTGCTGGGGTCTGGAAACACATGGCACACAATCAGAAATGTAGCCAATATTATATACAGGTAATGTGTCATGAGAAATGCAAATATAAATTAAATACACGGAGAACATAAGTAAAGGAAATGACATGAACTCAAATATACCTACAAACGAGGCATAATGATGTAATACGTACACACAGCTAGCCTAAATAGCATTTTAGCATGGATTATTAGCACTCCACGCGAGTAATAACATCGACAATGCTCACGTTTGTGCGTTCTCGCACAGCATAAAACGTTTGGTGGAAAAAATGACACAAAGAAGGTGTGGCATAAGATAGGTCTTTTTGTGGCAGCGACAGAGAAAGTTGTGCACGTAAACCAACTATGGTAAGTTCAAGGACCGCCAAAATTAATAGGACAAAACGCCACTGGCTAAATACTGTCGTCAGTGAGTCCTAAAAACAAACAGATTAAACAGTGGGCTGTCTAACAATTAGTAAGGTTTATGTTATGTGTGTCAGAAATATTATTAAAACAACAAATATATATTTTCCCCCATCTTTTTCCATTTTTGAAAAAGCTCCAGGGAGCCATTAAGGCCGCGCTAAAGAGCCGCATGCATCTCGAGAGCCGTGGGTTGCTGACCCCAGATCTCGGTCATAACGCGCTCGAAGAAAAAACATCCAGTCAGTAGGCGATGGTTGGGGTATGTTACTAGTTATTGCAAAAATGTACGATAAAATCCGTGCCTATAATGGTGGCAGGTTGTATGGGTGGTGAGTGGGGAGGCTAAACCAGCCAGTGACCTTCAATCTCCCAAGCAGTCCGTCAGTATTAATGATGTTTGTTTTTTTCAAATAGAATATACATTATTAAAATATTACATTTTCGAAAAACATCTATGCATGGAATTTTTTGCATCTTGAGCACAAGTGTGTGCTGCCTCTCTCCAATGAGCACACCTAGGGTGCTGAAAAAAAAAAAAAACGGAAAAAAATAGGTTCCGTAGTAAATGCACTTTGGACTGTGTCTAAAACGTCCAAAAAAGGTGTTAGATGTGCCCTGCATGTTTTAAAACTTAGCAAAACGCCAAAGGTAAGAGCTAAATAACATGAATGTGCAGTAAATGAGACTTTCTTCATGGTGATATATGATATATCAAGCAATCAATCAATATTTATTTATATAGCCCTGAATCACAAGTGCCTCAAAGGGCTGCACAAACCACATAAGGGCAAGGAAAAACTCACCCCAGGGGGACGTCGACAATGATGACTATGAGAAACCTTGGAGAGGACACATATGTGGGCAACCCCTACCCACCCAGGGGACCAAAAGCATATATGATTAAACCATTAATTGATTAACGTGGACCCCGACTTAAACAAGTTGAAAAACGTATTTGGGTGTTACCATTTAGTGGTCAATTGTAGGGAATATGTACTGTACTGTGCAATCTGCTAATAAAAGTTTCAATCAATCAATCAATGATGCCCCTCAAAGTACACGCAAAATCGTCATTAGGGCATACCTGCCAACCTTGAGACCTCCGAATTCGGGAGATGTGGGCGGGGTTGGGGGGGTGGGTGGTATATATATATATATATATATATATATATATATATATATGTAGGTGTGGGAAAAAATCACAAGACTACTTCATCTCTACAGATCTGTTTCATGAGGGGTTCCCTCAATCATCAGGAGATTTTAATGGAAGCATTCACATACAATGGTTTATATAGAGCACAGAGTGGGTGGGTACAAGCAGGCGTAGGGTGTGGTGATTGACTCATGTGTTACCTAGGAGGTGTTTCCGTCTATGGCGGCATGTTGAAATGTTATTGAATATTCAACATTATTGTCTTTGAGGTTCCAAATGTGTTTGCTGAGCCTCAAAAACAATAATGTTGAATATTCAATAACATGGCAAATTCTTGCATCCAGCACACCTTACAACAGTGGTAATAAAAGATGCAACCTATGCTTAAAAGAGAAACTGTTTATTATATATCATCCAGATCTATCATCCCTCAACAAGCGCAGTGAAATCATTTCAACATGCCGCCATAGACGGAAACACCTCCTAGGTAACACATGAGCCAATCACCACACCCTACGCCTGCTTGTACCCACCCACTCTGTGCTCTATATAAACCATTGTATGTGAATGCTTCCATTAAAATCTCCTGATGATTGAGGGAACCCCTCATGAAACAGATCTGTAGAGATGAAGTAGCCTTGTGATTTTTTTTTTTCCCACACCTACATATATATATATATATACATATATATATATTTTTTTTCAAGTATTTCTTTTATATATATAAATAATCCGTTCATGAATGAGTATATCCGCTCGGCCACCGTGTTCCATGGAGAAGTCTGGTCTACAAAATTTGCAGGCAGCATACCCCTTCCCTTTCGAGCTGTCCTGGATGAACTGAAATTATTTTTTCCAATCATTTTGGAACTTGCAAGCGTACTTCTTCTTCTTACTCACCGTCGCCATGTCTCTTCTGCGTTCTTCTGCTTCGTCTCTGTTATGTTTTTGGACATCACTACTTGCTGTAGTTTTGAATCAATGCATAATGGGAATCTGGATGTTGTGGGTCAGTGTGTTATCGTGCCGACTGGAATAAACACAAGCTGAGAAATAGTTCCGTGCCTGCCTACTTTATGAGTTATAGATAAACCTATGGATAAGGGAGACGTATATGATAGTCTCCTTTTCAGGTCAGAGAGGACACTAAAGGCAGTGCCTTTAAGGCACGCCCCCAATATTGTTGTCCGGGTGGAAATCGTTAGAAATTTGGGAGAATGGTTGTCCCGGGAGATTTTCGGGAGAGGCACTGAATTTCGGTAATCTCCCGGGAAAATCG
This sequence comes from Nerophis ophidion, assembly GCF_033978795.1. NCBI lineage: Eukaryota > Metazoa > Chordata > Actinopteri > Syngnathiformes > Syngnathidae > Nerophis > Nerophis ophidion. Next base: position 10,652,586 of record NC_084612.1, on the reverse strand, counting down.
GGAAGGTTGGCAAGTATGCATTAGGCTGGTCAGCAACTCTTAGTACATCGCACCCACTATTAGTACACACAATTCTATAGATTGCACATGCTGTTTTGGTATTTAGATCTTAATCAATCAGGTCCATACTGCTACATCGGTCGTTGGAACCTCTGGAAGACTCCGTTCAACTTTTCTCTCTAAGGATCATTTCAAATACTCTATGTTGCCTTATACCTGTCCATTCCTACATGGTTGTCCTATCAGATGATGATGGAATCAGAAAGGAAGGGGAATCTTTAAAAACACATCCCCATTTCTGAGAAGAGTCTTAGAATTAGTGTCACAACTGTCACTTACAACCTGTCAGTGTGTTTTGAGCTACCTTTGAAATGCGATGCCAGATGCCACCCGCACTTGGATTTATTTGCCTCCATGCTTTTACTTTCGTACAAATTCATAGAGTGCGGGATTATTTAAAACTGAGGTGTGGAATTGAAAGAAAAAAAGTAGGCTTTGTGGCGCTTAATAGGGCCTGGGGGTCTCTGTCTAAGCCCCAACATACACCCCCACCCTCCTCCCAAATCCAAAGCAGGAGCCGAGTCTCATCAACTTGCTCTGCCATCCTCTGGCGTGATGGTGGCAATACACATTTGGATGGTGGTTTACGTGTAGATCAGTTCAAGAGTGGATTACAGATCATTAAATCCTGCATTTTTTGGAAACATTTTGCTTGTATCCAATACAATTTTAATTTGAGAGTGGAACATTTATCTCAGGTATTGATACTGACATTGTTGAATTACGAATCGTCAACACATCCGACCTATTTTTGCATGTTTATGCAAAAAAAAGTATGTCATATTAGCTAAAATATCTACTTTTGATCTAAAATGAACCTTCATTTTTGTCTTTTTCAAGATCCATGTTCTCAATATGAGTAACATAACTGCAAAATGTGCATCATAACTAACTCTGTGTTAACAACCTTAATTACCAGGCCTCTGGATTTCGGCATTATCTCGCTATAACTCAAAAAGAGGTATTCTTATTGAATGTACATTCATTGTAAGGTCAAAAAAATATATAATATATTATACCTTTTATGAATAGAAGAAACTAAAAAACGTATTTCTAATTTCCCGGGTATGTGTGTGAGTGGCAGGAAGAAAACCTCTGAATCACATGGGAAAGATGTATTTTTGAGTCACCTGTTGGTGTTATTTTTAAAACCCTCCAAATACAATATGTTTTTTTCAAGGAAAACAATACCATACTGTCATATTTATATCTATTTTGGCGTAAGACTGGATTTTTTTCTATGTAAAGCGAGTTTGAAACTTTTTAGATGACATTTTAACAAACGGTGTTGTACTTACTCTCCACTTACTCCAACAGTTGGATTTTTTTCTGTCAGGCTTGTCCCTGACAGTTTGACTATGTCTTAGTTTTTCCTCTGCATTTGTCTTCGTTTCCTGAATTTAGTTCCTGTCAGCACTCTTATTTTGGTTCTGTTTCCTGTTTGTCTCCCTGAGTACTGTGTCCCCTCAGCTGTGGCTGATTGGTACCTGGTCACACCTGGTGTCAATCAGCCAGCCACTATTTAGACCTGCCTTGTCCTCCAGTCGGTGCTGGATTATTGTCGCTAATACTCGATTGTCGTTACCTCTTGTCGTGTCGTTGTCAGTGTGTTCCTGTTCCCTACTTCCAGTTTGTTTGTGCCTGATTCCTGGTTTGTGTTTCTTCTTTATTTTTACATTTTTGGACATTAAATTATGTTTACCTATTCAATGCCTGCCACCATCTCTGCATCTTGGGGTTTGTCACCTACAACTTGTGACTGGAGGAGAAAGCAGGTCTATATAGTGGCTGGCTGATTGACACCAGGTGTGGCCAGGTGCCAATCAGATATGATTAGATTAATTTATGATGGCTCAGGTGTGATTCACCACAATAGGGCCTACAGAACACTGGATTCCAGTTCATTGAAACACCACAACACTGGATATTGTTCATCCATCCATCCATTTCCTACCGCTTGTTCAGATAAGTTAAATTTAAGAACTTGCACACTAAGTAACTCTATGACGTGCTTATTTTCAGCACATGCGTACTGGCGGATGACTATTGTGTGTTTTTGGACAAGGACAAGGTTAGGTGGGACTTACCCTGGATAACCATAGCTGGATAACCTTAGTGTAACAGAGGGCTTAAGAAACTCTTCAAAGACACACAAAGTAGCAATGGAAGAGTTCGTACAATGAGGTGAATCAAGGTTCACCTGTATCACTTTGTGAAGAGACAGTACAACCATGCGCACAAACTGTCTGACACATTTGATCTGGAACAGTCTTGTAACCTTGGTTACAAGACTGTTTACAAGTAAACTGTCTGCTGTTACTGTTTTGACTGTGACACACTTTGGCATGCCTGGATTTACCGTTCAGACAAAACTATTGATTCCAAGTATTCCCACTAGGGGACAACAACGAGGTTCTCCACCATTCTTAGGTGACTAAGTATATCACTTGCAAAAAGGACCCCTATGTCTTATCCGGCGGTCATTTCCAAGGCCGTGCACGTACGCAGTGCTTGGGGCCCCCATGCGGTTTGGTCCAGGTGTCGAAACTTGACCTCTCTGTTGGACAGTCCGGGTGACTTTCATTAGCGGGCCCACTGCGGGTTTCCTGCTGGCTTGGCTCATAGACTTAACACTGCTTTACATAATCCAATAAGAGTCATTTCAACAGCGGCATTATCCTTACTCGCACTGCGGACTGATGTCTTGTTATTTTGAATATTCTACAAACCCCGTTTCCATATGACTTAGGAAATTGTGTTAGATATAAATATAAACGGAATACAATGATTTGCAAATCATTTGCAACCCATATTCAGTTGAATATGCTACAAGGACAACATATTTGATGTTCAAACTGATAAACTTTTTTTTTTTTTGCAAATAATCATTAACTTTAAAATTGGATGCCAGCAGAAGTTGCTGAAAGGTACATACAGGTTTTGGAACAAGATATGCTGCCATCTAAGCGCCGTCTTTTTCATGGACGCCCCTGCTTATTTCAGCAGGACAATGCCAAGCCACATTCAGCACGTGTTACAACAGCGTGGCTTCGTAAAAAAAGAGTGCGGGTACTTTCCTGGCCCGCCTGCAGTCCAGACCTGTCCCCCATTCAAAATGTGTGGCGCATTATAAAGCGTAAAATACGACAGCGGAGACCCCCGACTGTTGAACGACTGAAGCTCTACATAAAACAAGAATGGAAAATAATTCCACTTTCAAAGCTTCAACAGTTTCCTCAGTTCCCAAACGTTTGACTGTTGTTAGAAGAAAAGGTGATGTAACACAGTGGTGAACATGCCCTTTCCCAACTACTTTGGCTCGTGTTGCAGCCATGAAATTCTAAGTTAATTATTATTTGCAAAAAAAAAAAAAACACGTTCATGAGTTTTAACATCAAATATCTTGTCTTTGTAGTGCATTCAACTGAATATGGGTTGAAAAGGATTTGCAAATCATTGTATTCCGTTTATATTTACACCTAACACAATTTCCCAACTCATATGGAAATGGGGTTTGAACAGAGGCATAAGCAAACTAAACGCTTGCTTATGGCCCCGCGGCCACAGGGGGCCCCCAAAAGCAATCAACAAAAAATGTTTATATTCTATTTTTTGAGTTGTACCCAAATCTTTGGGTAGCTCTGCGGATAGCCTGCACTCTTCCTGCGACTGTTGCATAGAATAGAATAGAGTTTTATTGTCATTATTGCAATGAACAGGTTCAAGAACAATGAAATTGGAGCAGATCCTACTAAGGTCCATATACAATATGCTAATATAAATAGTAAAAAAAAGATAGAGATGGGAGATGTATCTATGTATATGTATATATATCCACACAGATTACGCATGCATATGAATATATATACACACATACATATAACATTATTTCACATTGTATTTCTGCATCTGCAGAACGGAGCTTTTCCAAGCTCAAATTAATAAAAAAAAACTACTTGAGATCTTCCATGGCTCAAGAAAGACTGAGTGGACTGGCAGTGATTAGTATTAATAACAAAGTCGGCCATCAGATTTCTTACAGTGATGTCATAAATTACTTTGCCTCCAGAAAAGCCAGGAAGCACAGGTTTTAAGGAGTGGGTGGAGTGGTGTGGGTGGTGAAGAACAGAGGAACAAAACTGTGATGTGATGGTCAAATGTGTGAATTAAGGTACTTTATTTAGATTTTTTTTCCCCCAAAAAATGTTTGCACATCGTTATGTATATTTACATAGTTTTAATATGTAGTAACTTCATATTTGTTTATAAACCATTATGTTACCTTGTTTCTGGTAACTGTTCATTAATATTATTTAAGTATTTGTTTGATATTTAATTTAATTATGTCGGTTTTTGTACAATTGAATTTGTTCCTTTTTATATATATTTAAGTGATTTTATTGTTGGACTCTATTGTTTTTCTTGCACTACGACTTATTTTTGCACATCGCTGTTTCAGGTTTTTGTTACCAAAAATAATAAAGTGAATCAGAACCAGCTTTATTGTCCAGTTATGTTTAACACACATGGAATTTAACTTCAGTAGACTGCGCTCTCTTTGTACAAAGTAAACATTAAATATGAACAATTAAATAAAAATATAAACTAGTAATTCAAGACTATAATGTACAAGACTGATGAGACAAGATGACACTTTTTCTGTAAATACAAAGCTTTATCACTTGGACTGTTCGACCCCAGGCCACTCTTGTAGCTGAACGTTTTCTACATTTTAAGATTAGGGACCATATGTGGCATTCCGGACATCATTCGTTCATTCATTGGTATTATTTACGTTCTAAACTGGGCCACCCCCAAATCTTTATAAATGACATGTCATTTGTAAAGACAATAGGATAATGTGAACAACACTGCCAGAGCTGCAATATTGTAGGTTTGTGAACGATCAACAATCAATATTATTGGCAGAAATAGAGGGCCCCAAAATGAAATTTTGCTTAGGGCCCCATGGAGGCTTGGGCCGGCACTGGGTTTGTTGTTAGATTGCTGGAAAAAAAACTCCATAAGCATCACTTTGTATAATAGTTCCGGAACTGTTCTGACATATTCTCCACATGCCTCTGGATTCCCCCGCATGCCTCTCGCCCTGCTGCTTGACACCTGATCGTTCTTGTTTTTGATATTTACATCCACTTGCTGCAGGATATTTATCTGCAGGAGCGTATTATCTTGGGATTCTCTTTATTTTTTTTCCCCCCCGTCTTCCCAAATGTTAACAATTGCTGGGACACAGCGCCAAGCAGGAGCGTGCTAATTAATGCATCCAACATGGTCCCTGGAACAATTAGTGTGTGTCATTATATTGTAATTGCGTGATAATTTTAAATCTTAAAGCACAAGCGGAAACAACAAGCGCCACGTTTTATTTAAGCCTTGAAGGCAGCGTTCCACGCTGCTCGGGGAGCAGATTATTTCTTATGATTGTTCCCTCTTAATAAAGGATTAATATGGAAGTGTACTCCAAACGCTTTTCTTTTAGGGTGGAATTTCATGCATTAAATAAAACATTAAAAAAGATGAACGTGTCAAGACGTGTACTTTGGTGTGGTTTATTTTCCCAAGGTGACTGGATCGGACACGATGTGAAGGTAATGACATATTTTAATCTTAACTCAAAAAAAGGAACAAACGAAAGGCGCTCACAGAGGAGGTACAAAAACTTGGCTATTAAACAAAACTATTACTACAACATAAACTATGGACATAAAACAAAACTTGCGAACTATGGCATGAAAAACAAAACGTAAGGGAAACGAGAAAAGAGCATGGATCATCAGCATGGTCCAAGGGTGTGTAGAGGATGATGTCGCCAGGCCGACTGCCTGGCAACTACAGGCTTAAATAGTGCTGTGGTGATTGAAAACAGGCACGTGAGTTCAAAGAATCAGGTGCGTGAGTCATTAGGACAGGTGAACTGATTGGTAGGCATGGAAACAAAACAATGGAGTGAAAAAACAGGAACTAATGGAGTCTTGAAGTAATGTAACACAACTAAACAAAACATGATCACAAGGACATGACAGAACGCAGTCTCAGATATCGTGAGGTGGTTGACCCTTGTCTTTAATAAATTGTGTTCCCTTAGAAAGTGAATTAATTTGTTCCAAGCCTTCATAAAATCTTTATTTACTCCTCAAGCAGTGTTTTAAGTAGCAATTTAGCAATGGTGACGGTGTGGCGCGGTTGGGAGAGTGACCGTGCCACCGACCTGAGGGTTCCGGGTTCAATCCCCAGCTTCTACCATCCTAGTTACGGCTGTTGTGTCCTTGAACAAGACACTTCACCTTTGTTTCTGATGGGTCGTGGTTAGCACCTTGCATGGCGGATCCCGCCATCAGTGTGTAGAATGTGTGTGCGAATGGGTGAATGTGGAAATAATTTCAAAGCGCTTTGAGTACCTTGAAGGTAGAAAAGCGGTAAACAAGTATAACCCATAATTTAACATCCATAAATTGTAAGATAATACTAAATAAAACAACAATAAAGGTAAACCACTCAGACACGTTAATGGCAAGGAAATAGGAAGTTGTTTGCGCAAAAGGGGGACTTCACTTTTTGTAATTTTGCCTATTGTTCACGATCATTACTTTTCTTTTCCTTTGCTTTGAACCTTGCGGCTTTATGAAACGGTACAGTTAATTTGTTAAATGTTTCTTTGCTGACGGCCATAAAGCAAATAGTTTAAAAGAAAAAACTAACAAATACAGTGAAATGTGTTGTTGTTTGTGCTTTGGCGCCATCTTTTGGACGTGTTTGCTCACTGCAGGTGCTGCAGTACTCTTCTGTTTCGAAATTTGAACAGGAAGCACAATTGCCTTTCTGACTTCTAAGTCCTCTATAGTGTTCTACTAGAAAAGATTCTTCGCTCATCACTCCAAGCAACGTTTGTAAGTTTTACAATACAACTAAAACAATTCTTACCTGTGTGATGTCTGTAGGAGTGTTTAATGCATATTAGTGTGTGCATTTATGAGTGCCTGTGTTAGTTATATTAACATAAAGGCCTACTGGACTGACATTTTCCTATTTAAACGGGGATAGCAGGTCCATTCTATGTGTCATATTTGATCATTTCGCGATATTGCCATATTTTTGCTGAAAGGATTTAGTAGAAAACATCCACGGTAAAGTTCGCAACTTTCGGTGCTAAGACAAAAGCCCTGCCTCTACCGGAAGTCGAAGACGAGGACTTCACAAGTTTGATGGCTCCTCACATATTCACATTGTTTATAATGGGAGCCTCCAACAAAAAGTGCTATCCGGACCGAGAAAACGACAATTTCCCCATTAATTTGAGCGAGGATGAAAGATTTGTGTTTGAGTATACTGATAGCGACAAACTAGAAAAAAAAAAAAAAAACGTGATTGGGACGGATTCCGATGTTTTTAGACACATGTAATAAGATAATTCTGGGAAATCCCTTATCTTTCTATTGTGTTGCTAGTGTTCTAGTGAGTTAAATAGTACCTGATAGTCGGAAGGGTGTCTCCACGGTTGTCTTGACGCCAATGTCTCAGGGGAGTCGAGGGCAGCTTCATGGACAACACAAGCTCAGCTTTTTTCCGGTAAGTAGCGACTTTTTAACCACAATTTTCTCACGGAAACCTGCTGGTTAACATTCTGTCTTGATTCATGTTTGCTTGACCGCGCTCTGATCCATAGCAATGTTTCACCACCAGGAATTTTAAACAAGGAATCACCGTGTGTTTGTGTGGCTAAAGGCTAAAGCTTCCCAACTCCATCTTTCTACTTTGACTTCTCCAATATTAATTGAACAAATTGCAAAAAATTCAGCAACAAAGATCTCCAAAATACTGTGTAATTATGCTGTTAAAGCAGACGACATTTAGCTGTGTGTGCATAGCGCTCATACTTCCTAAAAACCCGTGACGTCTTGCGTACACGTCATCATTACACAACGTTTTCAGGACGAAACTCCTGGGACATTTAAAATTGTAATTTAGTAAACTAAAAAGGCCGTAATGGCATGTGTTGCAATGTTAATATGTCATCATTGATATATAAATTATCAGACTGCGTGGTCGGTAGTAGTGGGTTTCAGTAGGCCTTTAAAATGGCATTTTCATTGCATTGTTTCAGTTTTGTACATTCACCAAAACATCACTGAGGAGCTAAATCGGTTTCAGCTGATTGGAGAGCTAGCTTCCGCAGCTAGTGGGTCCATGATGACGAGACTTTTGTTTTGTTTAATCAGTGGTTTTGGCTATGCACATCTACATATATTGCACATTAAGTGATTGTACCAAAAATTCTGTGCTAGCTGTTCAAACTCGGGATCCGGGGTGGACCACTCAAATGGGCTTCACGGTGGGAGAGGGGTTAGTGCGTCTGCCTCACAATACGAAGTTCCTGCAGACCAGGGTTCAAATCCAGGCTCGAGATCTTTCTGTGTGGAGTTTGCATGTTCTCCCCGTGAATGCGTGGGTTCCCTACAGGTGCTCCGGCTTCCTCCCACTTCCAAAGACATACACCTGGGGATAGGTTGATTGGCAACACTAAATTGGCCCTAATGTGTGAATGTTGTCTGTCTATCTGTGTTGGCTCTGCGATGAGGTAGAGACTTGTCCAGGGTGTACACCGCCTTCCTTCCGCCTGATTGTAGCTGAGATAGACGCCAGCGCCCCCTGCAGCCCCAAAAGGGATTAAGCGGTAGAAAATGGATGGATGGATAATCCGTCTGCGTGAATAACTCATTTTACAACGTATTTACAGTCGTGGTCAAAAGTTTACATACATTTGTAAAGAAAATAATGTCATGGCTGTCTTGAGTTTCCAATAATTTCTACAACTCATATTTTTGGTGATGGAGTGATTGGAGCACATACTTGTTGGTCACAAAAAACATTCATGAAGTTTGGTTCTTTTGTAAATGTATTACGGGTCTACTGAAAATGTGACCAAATCTGCTGGGTCAAAAGTATACATACAGCAATGTTAATATTTGGTTACATGTCCCTTGGCAGGTTTCACTGCAATAAGGCGCTTTTGGTTGAGTTTTTGACCACTCCTCTTGACAAAATTCGTGCAGTTCAGATGAAGTTGTTGGTTCTCTGAAGTGGACTTGTTTCTTCAGCATTGTCCACACGTTTCGTTTAAGTCAAGACTTAAACGACCACAGAACTTTCCTCCAGAAGGTCTGATCTTTGTCCCTGTGATGTCAAATGAAACAAAAATTAAGCTGTTTGGCCACAATACCCAGCGAAATGTTTGGGGGAGAAAAGGTGAGGCCTTTAATCCCAGGAACACCATTCTACTGTCAAGCATGGTGGTGGTAGTACTATGCTCTGGGCCTCTTTTACTGCCAATGGAACTGGTGCTTTAGAGAAAGTAAACCGGAGAATGAAAAAGGAGGGTTACCTCCAAATTCTTCAGGACAACCTAAAATCATCAGCTCTGAGGTTGGGTCTTGGGCGCAGTTGGGTGTTCCAACAGGACAACGACCCCAAACACATGTCAAAAGTGGTAAAGGAATGGCTCAATCAGGCTAGAATTAAAGTTGTGGAATGGCCTTCCCAAAGTCCTGATTTGCACAATGTGTGGACAATGCTGAAGAAACAAGTCCATGTCAGAAAACCAGCAAATTTAGCCGAACTGCACCAATTTTGTCAAGAGGAGTGGTCAAAAATTCAACCAGAAGCTTGCCGGAAGCGTGTGGATGGCTACCATTGCAGTGAAACTTGCCAAGGGACATGTAACCAAATATTAACATTGCTGTATGTATACTTTTGACCCAGCAGATTTGGTCACATTTTCAGTAAACCCATAATAAATTCATAAAATAACCAAACTTCATGAATGTTTTTTTTTACCAACAAGTATGTGCTCCAATCACACTATATCAAAAAATAGGAGTTGTAGAATTTATTGTAAACTCAAGACAGCCATGACATTATGTTCTTTACAAGTGTATGTAAACTTTTGACCACGACTGTATCTGTCCCTTATAATCTGTTGCGGCTAAAATATGTAACAAAATGTTTTAATTCTAAAATTTAGTGGGTAACCTGACGCTTTCAATTTCTGCACCGTACTATACAGTACAGAAGTCTGGGCTTCCCTGCTTAGGCTGCTGCCCCCGTGACCCGACCTCGGATAAGCGGAAGAAGATGGATGGACGGATGGATGTACTGTTAAAGGGGAACATTATCACAATTTCAAAAGGGTTGAAAACAATAAAAATCAGTTCCCAGTGGCCTGTTTTATTTTTCGGTGTTTTTTTGAAAATTTTACATCTCCCGGAATATCCCTAAAAAAAAGCTTTAAAGTGCTTGATTTTCGCTATTTGCGATGCGACTGTCCATTTCCCTGTGACGTCATACAGGGCTGCCAATACAAACAAACAATGGGAATACCACAGCATGATATAGCGACATTAGCTCGGATTCAGAAACGGATTTCAGCGGCTTAAGCGATTCAACAGATTACGCATGTATTGAAACGGATGGTTGGAGTATGGAGGCAGATAGCGAAAACGAAATTGAAGAAGAAACTAAAGCTATTGAGCGAATAGCTATTGACGCTATTCGGCCATAGCATGGGTGTACCTAATTAAGTGGCCCATAGCATGGCTGTCTTATTAGCATCGCCGGTAAAATGTGCGGACCAAACGATCAGGACTTTCGCATCATGTGACACTGGAGCAACTTAAATCCATCGATTGGTAAGTGTTTGTTTCACATTAAATGTTGGTATCTAGTTTCAAATGTACATACAGCTAGCGTAAATAGCCTGTTAGCGTCGATTAGCGTAGCATGTTAGCATCGATTAGCTGGCAGTCACGCCGCGATCAAAAATGTCTGATTAGCACATAAGTCAACAACATCAACAAAACTCACCTTTGTGATTTTGTTGACTTTATCATTGTAAATGCATCTGCAGGTTATCCATACATCTCTGTGCCATGTTTGTCTTAGTATCGCCAGTAAAATGTGCAGACACTCCGGCACATTCAATGGGGGTCTGGCGGCAGATTTCTTGCCACTTTCGCATCTTCGGGCCAGTGGTGTAACTTGAATCCTTCCCTGTTAGTGTTGTTACACCCTCCGACAACACACCCACGAGGCATGATGTCTCCACAAAGTAGTCGAAAAAACGGAAATTAACAGAGCCGAGACCCAGTGTTTGTGAACATGAAAATGGCGGCTGTATTACCTCGGTGCCGTCCCGTTCTGACGTCATCGCTACAAGACCAATAAACAGAAAGGCGTTTAATTCGCCAAAATTCACCCATTCAGAGTTCGGAAATCGGTTAAAAAAATAAATGGTCTTTTTTCTGCAAAATCAAGGTATATATTGACGCTACATAGGTTTGGTGATAATGTTCCCCTTTAAGCCAAAGGAAAAGCCAAACCTGCGAACGCTCTCTGGACTGTCTCACAAGCTGGACTATGGAGACATATTTTCAGGAGTTGTGTGGTTGTTGAATTCCAAATAAACATTTTGACTGGAGGCTCATCGGTGCCCCTGACATGAACACGTCACGTAGAAGACATATGGTCGTAATCCCGAGGAGCGCTTCGCTTTGAATTGACTCCGCTTCACTCCCTCGCACTTTCCTCGGGAGTCCTTTCACTTACGCCTCCAAGTGACAGGAAATATGCAAAAAGCCACGATCCCTCACCGGGTAGGCCGACAGGGCGCCGTCACTTTCAGTGTCACTCACTGACTGGAGCGCTGTGCCACTAGTCTTCAGAGAGCCCTTTACTAAAACCCTGCCATCCAAAAGGGCCGTTAAGGTGTTTGCAGCGTGACGTTTGATGCCATCGATTGGCTGCAAGGTGGAATTTCCTGGAAAGTTTCGGAGCGGGAGAAACTACCTGGACTTTTTTTTCTTTACGATCAATACCTCCTGTTTCCAAACCTCGTTTTTCTTGTCTCACCTTCCTCATTGACATCCCTCCCACTCTGTTTTGTTTTTCTTTTTTGCTTACAAATTAGGGTTGCACGCTATACTGGTATTAGTATAGTACCGCAATACTAATGAATCATTTTCAGTACTGTACCGCCTCTGAAACGTGCCGGTCCCGCCCCCTCCTTGCCCCACCCGCGTCGTCTTCACGTCATGACATTGCTGGTTTACGAGCAGAGAAGCATATTCGGCAGCGCACAAACACAGAGTACTTACAAGCAGACAGTGTGGAGACAGAAAAGGTAGAACGGACGCATTTTGGCTTGAAAACTGTCACGCCCAAAATATCATGTTTTGTTTTGGTCATGTTATGTTTTGTTTTTTGGACATTCAGTTCTTGCGTTTGCACTTCCTTGTTTTCTTGGTTTCCATATTAACTCATTAGTTTCCACCTTGTCTCCAAGTCACGCCCCGGTCCTCAGTTCTCACACCTGCTAATCATTATCATAGTCATTATTTAAGCCATTCTGTTTCTGTCTTCGTTCTGGCAACTTTACCTTACCCACAGCGCCCATCTCCCTTCATGCCTTGCCATTCTGTTAATTATTCTGTCCATGCCACGTGAGTTTTAGGTTTGTTATTCATGCCACAGCGCAAGTGTTTTAGTTTCACGTTTTTAGTTTACAGCCTTTGTTCTGGTCATTTGTTTTTGTAGGCAAGTATTTGTTCTCTGCCATTGTGTGCGCCCTATGTTTGCCCTTTTTGTAGTTTGTTTGTGTTAGTGTTGATAAATCAAGATGTTCTTACATTCACGTCTGGCTCGTCCTAAATATCCTCTGCGTCGAAAAAACAAGCAAAGTCCAAGTCCATGCCTGACAAAAACTAACTATAAAGGTGAAGTTATCACACTGAAAGGCCCTCAAGACATGGCTAGCTCGCTAACGGCTAATGTCCATCCGCCCTCGGCAGTGTTTTAGCGACTTCTAAATCACTAATCATCGCCTCCATGGTGACAAATAAAGTACGTTTCTTACAAGTATCATCCCTGCAGGACGAGGAATATTAATACATGTTTCACTACATACCGTAGCTCATCGGCGTCATAATATAAGCAAACGCCATGGCTATATTTACACCAAACATCCACTGTAATGATATCAAGTACAGGCACGTATCAAGTTGATTATGTCTATATTTTTTGGCATTACAAGATCTTTTGTTTTTTTAAAATTCATATTATGTTTATAAACTCAGGAAATATGTCCCTGGACACATGAGGACTTTGTATAGGACCAATGTATGATCCTGTAGCTAGTTGGTATCGCATTGAAACCTACATTTGTGGTATCATCCAAAACTAATGTAAAATATCCAACAACAGAAGAATGTTAAAAGAACATGTTAGATGAACGTGTTAAAAGAGAAAGTAAGCAGACATTAACAGTAAATGGACAAGTAGATTGATAATTCATTTTCTACCACTTGTCCTTAATAATAGTGACAAAATTGTTATGATCCGATGGCCAGATCATTCCGTATTCGTGTTTTGTTCCATTTTTGTATCATATTTTGTTGTTTGACGTCCTTAGTTCCTGTTTTAGTCTGTTTCCATAGCAACAAATTATTTTCACCTGCCGTGGTTTCCAGACACACACCTGTTTTGCTAATCACCATCTTTATATAAGCCAGCCCTTTCTGTTCATTCATTCTGGGATCCTAATTTGCTTTCACGCAACAGACGACGACTTGCTTTCCATGGTTAATCTCGCTAGCTCTCGCGCTGCATTTTTCTTTATTCCTAGCTCTCATGCTAATTGTTTTGTTTTCCCTTTTTGTGCCTTTGTGCAAAGTATTAGTGTGTCTGTTTATTTTCCTAGCTCCCATGTTAGCTCCTTTTGTTTTTGATTGATTGATTGATACTTTTATTAGTAGATTGCGCAGTACAGTACATATTCCGTACAATTGACCACTAAATGGTAACACCCGAATAAGTTTTTCAACTTGTTTAAGTCGGGGTCCACGTTAATCAATTCATGGTACAAATATATACTATCAACATAATACAGTCATCACACAAGTTAATCATCATAGTATGTACATTGAATTATTTACATTATTTACAATCCGGGGGGCGGGAGGGGAGCTTTGGTTGATATCAGAACTTCAGACATCAACAATTGCATCAACAGAGAAATGTGGACATTGAAACAGTGTAGGTCTTACAGTAGGATATGTACAGCCAGCAGAGAACATAGTGAGTTCACATAGCATAAGAACAAGTATATACATTAGAAGTACATTTGAGTTGTTTATAATCCGGGGAGATGGGATGTGAATGGAGGAGGGTATTAGTAAAGTGTTGAAGTTGCCTGGAGGTGTTGTTTTAGAGCGGTTTTGAAGGAATATAGAGATGCACTTACTTTTATACCTGTTGGGAGTGCATTCCACATTGATGTGGCATAGAAAGAGAATGAGTTAAGACCTTTGTTAGATCGAAATCTGGGTTTAACGTGGTTTGTGGAGCTCCCCCTGGTGTTGTGGTTATGGCGGTCATTTACGTTAAGGAAGTAGTTTGACATGTACTTCGGTATCAAGGAGGTGTAGCGGATTTTATAGACTAGGCTCAGTGCAAGTTGTTTTACTCTGTCCTCCACCCTGAACCAGCCCACTTTGGAGAAGTGGGTTGGATTGAGGTGTGATCTGGGGTGGAGGTCTAAAAGTAACCGGATTAGCTTATTCTGGGATGTTTGGAGTCTAGATTTGTTTGCCTGCTTATCTCCAGTGTTTTTGTTGTAGCCTGTTTAATTAGTTTAATGAATATTATTTCTTAACTTACGCTGTGTTCTTGTACGACGCATCCCTGGAAGAAGTCTCACAAAAATAATAGAATGGAAAATGACACAATATGTTACTACAAATGATTCCCGGGCGCGGCACCGCTGCTGCCCACTGCTCTCCTCACCCCCCAGGGGGTGATCAAGGGTGATGGGTCAAATGCAGAGAATAATTTCGCCACACAGTGTGTGTGTGAGACAATCATTGGTACTTTAACTTTTTAACTTTACATATGTCAGCAGCTTAATTAGGAGCCTTTGTTTGTTTACTTACTACTAAAAGACAAGTTGTCTTGTAAATTCACTATTTTATTTAAGGACAAACTTGCAATGAGAAACATATGTTTAATGTACCCTAAGATTATTTGTTAAAATAAAGCCAATAATGCAATTTGTTTGTGGACCCCTTTATTTTGAAAAGTACCGAAAAGTATCAAAATGATTTTGGGACCAAAATATTGGTATCGGGACAGCACTAATACAGATAAAACACTCAGACGAGTGAAAGACGAGTTCCGAGCAGTTCCTCCAATTGCCTTTCATTGTTTCTCTTGTCCTGAGAAGACTTTTCTTTCTCTCTCTCTCTCTCTTCTGCGGGCCACCCTCTCTTCTCCTCCGCTCTCTTTTTCTCCACCTTTTCAGGGTATCATTTGCAATTTAATGCTTACCTGGGGTGAGCCCTGACAATGGCTTGCACCATGAAATGGCCCGGGTCCTTGCCTGCATGCCTAATGAGGTTGATGTTGAGCTATTTAGGACATTGTGCCTTTACAATATCTACTTAATGCAACTCCATGGGAGTGGATTGTTGGAGCGGTTAAAGATTCTATTAAGTCTTTTGCCCCCCCTCCCCAAAGAAAAAGCCATTTTAGTTAGTTCCGTGCACTCAGTTCCTACGAGGAGCTTTGTCAAGAGCGGCTGTCACCACTGGCATTTTAAGTAAGGTATGGTTACGCTCGAGCTGTGGTTCATTTAAAGACAGTAGCGTAGTAGGGCTAAGTATTAATTAAAAACAAGGCAGAGGTTTTATTTACCAACTATATATAATATTTTTGGCCACTAGCATTACACATTTTATTATAGGAAAATAAAACCCTGTACTTTAATGAAGGGATTTTTTTGGACATGTACCACTAATGGTACACAAACCACAGTTTGAGAAACATCGTGCCAGTGCAAGGCTGTACCAACTGAAGTCAATTCATATTTTATGGCTGATGGATTTTTTAAATATTTGATTTGACCTTAACAGTTATTGTCAACATAAAAAACCCCCCAAAAAAACAATAATAGTGGAAACGGTACACAAGTTGTATTGCTCAAGAGGCAAGGGGATTAACAGTTAAAGTTAAAGTACCAATGATTATCACACACATACTAGATGTGGCAAAATTATCCTCTGCATTTGACCTATCACCCTTGATCACCCCCTGGGAGGTGAGGGGAGCAGTGGGCAGCAGCAGTGCCGCGCCCGGGAATCATTTATGTTGATTTAACCCCCAATTCCAACCCTTAATGCTGGTCCCATTTTTATAGTCTTTGGTGTGACTCGGCCGGGATTTGAACTCACGACCTACCGATCTCAGGACGGACACTCCAACCACTAGGCCACTGAGTAAGGACTCTTGTGCAAGCTCACCGTTATCCCTTTAGTTTGTGTATACTGTATATTTGATTCTGCTTCCATTATACTACTACTAGTGTTGTCCTGATACCAATATTTTGGTACTTTTATAAATAAAGGGGACCACAACAAATTGTATTATTGGCTTTATTTTAGCAAAAAAAAAATCTTATGGTACATTAAACATAAGTTTCTTTTTGCAAGTTTGTCCTTAAATAAAATAGTGAACATACAAGACAACTTGTCTTTTAGTAGTAAGTAAACAAACAAACGTTCCTAATTTAGCCACTGACATATTCAGTAACATATTGTGTCATTTATCATTCTATTATTTTTGTCAACATTATTAAGGACACGTGGTAGAAAATGAATTATTTATCTACTCGTTCATCTATTGTTAATATCTGCCTACTCTTTTTTTTAACATGTTCTATCTACACTTCTGGTAAAATTTAATAATCACTTAATATTCTGTTGTTTGATACTCAACATTAGTTTTGGATGATGCCACAAATGTGGGTATCAATCCGATACCAAGTAGTTACAGTATCATTCATACATTGGTCATATTCAAAGTCCTCACGTGTCCAGGGACATATTTCCTGAGTTTATAAACATAATATACATTTAAAAAAAAAAATCTAAAGAAGATTTTGTGATGCTAAAAAATATCGATGTAATCATTGTCGTATCGACTAGATGCGCTCCTGTACTTGGTATCATTACAGTGGATGTTAGGTGTAGATCCACAAGTGGCGTTTGTTTATATTGTAGCATCCAGTAAGAGTTGGTGCTGCAGGGAAGTCTGGGAATTTGTTAGGTAGTGTTTATGTTGTGTTGTGGTGAAAATAGTCTCCTAAAATGTGTTTTTTAGCGTGGTTTTGCTATATGGCACAGTTTTATGACATTGCAGGAGTTGTTCATACAGCAACCCTGAGTGTGACATGTATGGCTGTTGTCTAAATATGCCTATTGTTCATTAGTTTCTGAAGTGTGGTCAAAATTAACTCAATCATCTTAAAGGGATGATATGTGAAAAATAATAACATAACAATGTCTCCTTGGAGACAAGGATAAGAGATTTTGAAGTAATTACAACACTGCTAAGCCTGTGGACAGATGTTAGCCACTTGCTAGCTAGCCATGCCTTATAACTCCATCCTCCTGAGAGTGTTTCTGTGTTAAAAGTTCACCTTTATCTTTAGTTTTTAAGCCACATTTTGTCCGTTCTCCCTTTTCTGTCTACACACTGTGTCTGCTTGTAAGTACTCCGTGATTGTGCGCTGCCGAACATGCTCATCTGCATGACAGGACGTGAATAAGGTTCATTAGTATAAGCACGCTTATTTAATGCTCCGTTTTTTTCTGATTCATAGCAATTACTAACACATGTTCACTTCCTGTTCCAATTATTTAACACAATTTACATCAATGAATTCTAAATGGAACAGTTCTCTTGATGAATAGTTAGGTCAGTTATGATTTGCATAATAAGCTGGATGGAATCTAATTGTTTTAAATGTTCTAGATGTTTATCAGAATTATTTATTTGTAAACAGTTTTAGTTCGAACAGTAAACTAGATCACGTCAGTACATTGTTTGGCGTGTTTGCTTAATTCATTTCAGAATTCAAATCCCCATCCTGATATTCTAAAGGTTTTAAGTGTGGTACGTGCAAACAAATATTTTAAGTTACATTTTCTCTAACGTTACATTCTCCTTCTTTTGTTACAAAAAATTGTTGTATGTTCTTGAGCTGCAGGTTATAGTTTGCTTTGTGCATAATTTCAGCTGTTCGCAAATGCACCAAAGAATTGAATAATATTATAATTGATTTAATAAATAAAGGGTTGGGATGTTCTCGCACTCCAACATTATGTATTATCCTAACTGACCTTTTTTGGTCCACATTAGTGAACAAAGTGTACTTTTGTAGTTATTTCCCTATATTTCTATACAATAACTCAGATTAGAGCAGTAGAGAACATGAAGTGAGTACAGCTGTAATGTGTTAATCAAACCTACAACTGTCTATCTGTGTTGGCCCTGCGATGAGGTGGCTACTTGTCCAGGGTGTACATGCCTTCCGCCCAAAACGCAGCTGAGATAGGCTCCAGCGACACCGAAAGGGACAAGCGGTAGAAAATGGATGGATGGATATCTACAACTAAGATGTACAGTTACAATCCAATGGCTGGTGTGTAACAAGTATAATACTTACTGTACACATACTTTGTAGGGTTCAAAAAAAGACAAGGCAAGGCACAGTCAACTTAACTGCAGAGACTACTTCCTGACTACGCATTGTTAACAAATTGAAATGAATACATACTTGCAAATGAGACTAAGAATAGAAATACAAAATATAAGAACTGGACAGCACAGCTGTCATTATCAGCTCAGTGTTAAATGTAAAAAATATGTTATCATTATACAAATTTAAAGGAACACACACACACAAAAGTACCAAATATCGATTTGAATGGCTACCGCATCCATTCAATTGGGAAAAGAATTACCACTTAGATACTTTGTTATTATTGTTTACTGTATTTTTTGGAGTATAAGTCGCTCCGGAGTTTAAGTCGCACCTGCCGACAATGCATAATAAAGAAGGGAAAAAACATATATAAATCGCATTTTTGGGGGAAATTTATTTAATAAAACCCAACACCAAGAATAGACATTTGAAAGGCAATTTAAAATAAATAAAGAATAGTGAACAACAGGCTGAATAAGTGTACGTTATATGACGCATAAATAACCAACTGAGAAGGTGCCTGGTATGTTAACGTAACATATTATGGTAAGAGTCATTCAAATAACTATAACATATAGAACATGCTATATGTTTACCAAACAATCTGTCACTCCTAATCGCTAAATCAGATGGAATCTTATACGTCTAGTCTCTTACGTGAATGAGCTAAATAATATTATTTGATATTTTACGGTAATGTGTTAATAATTTCACACATAAGTCGCTCCTGAGTATAAGTCACACCCCCGGCCAAACTATGAAAAAAACTGCGACATATAGTCCGAAAAATACGGTAATACTAGTGTGGTAATCCCTCCTCTCCTTGAAGGTCATGTTGGATTAATTAATGATTTTTTTTTTTTTTTTTCTATAGAGCACCAGATCACAACAGAAGTCATGAATAAATCTCATTCCTATAGACCAGCTCCATACTTGGTATTCAATTTGCAAATCTCTACTATACACATCGCACATGACAGAGTTTTTTTTGCAGCTGTCTTTGGGTTACGGCAGTGCTTCTCAAATATTTTCAGTACGCCCCCCCTTGGGAAAAAAATTTGACTATAAATAGTATAATATATTCCTCACACATTGAATAAACGTTGTCAAAAAGCATGTTGTTTCAACAATGTATTTGTGTTGTAAAATATTGGTTGGAATATTACCAAATTGTTCAATAGTTAAATCAACTTCACAACCTTTACCAAAGACTATAAAAAATGGGACCCATTACCTCCCTGCTTGGCACTCAGCATCAAGGGTTGGAATTGGGGATCAAATTAACACAAATGATTGCAGGGCGCGGCACCGCTGCTTGTTCACCCCCTGCTCCCAGGGGGTGAACAAGGGGATGGGTCAAATGCAGAGGACACATTTCACCACACCTAGTGTGTGTGTGACAATCATTGGTACTTTAACTAACTTTAACTTAACAACCTGACATTGAATAAACAGTGTCAAAAAAGTATGTTGTTTCAATGTTGTATTTGTGTTGTACAATATTGATTGGAATATTACAGAAATTCAATGGTCAAATCAACGTCAGAAACCATCTTTGATTCATCGTCGTCAAAAAGCATGTTGTTCCAAAGTTGTTGGTCTCGAAATGACCAAATTTCAATAGTCAAATCATTGTCACAACCTGACATTGAATAGAGAGTGTCAAAAAAGCACGTGGTTTCAATGTTGTATTTGTGCTGTGAAATATTGGTTGGAATATTACCAAAATTCAATGGTCAAATCAACGTCAGAAACCATCTTTGATTCATCGTCGTCAAAAAGCATGTTGTTCCAAAGTTGTTGGTCTCGAAATGACCTAATTTCAATAGTCAAATCATTGTCACAACCTGACATTGAATAGAGAGTGTCAAAAAAGCATGTTGTTTCAATGTTGTATTTTTGTTGTGAAATATTGGTTGGAATATTACCAAAATTCAATGGTCAAATCAACGTCAGAAACCATCTTTGATTCATCGTCGTCAAAAAGCATGTTGTTTCAAAGTTGTTGGTTGGGAAATGACCAAATTTCAATGGTCAAATCAACGTCACAACCTGACATTGAATAAACAGTGTCAAAAAAGCATGTTGTTTCAACGTTTTATTTGTGTTTTAATATATTGGTTGCAATAATACCAAATTGTTCAATAGTTAAATCAGCATCACAACCTGAAATTGAATAAACAGTGACAAAAAGTATGTTGTTTCAACGTTGTATTTTTGTTGCAAAATATTGGTTGGAATATTACCTAAATTCAATGGTCAAATCAACGTCAGAAACCATCTTTGATTCATCATCGTCAAAAAGCACATTGTTCCAAAGTTGTTGGTTGGGAAATGAACAAATTTCAATAGTTAAATCAACGTCACAACCTGACATTGAATAGAGAGTGTCAAAAAAGCACGTGGTTTCAATGTTGTATTTGTGCTGTGAAATATTGGTTGGAATATCACCAAAATTCAATGGTCAAATCAACATCAGAAACCATCTTTGATTCATCGTCGTCAAAAAGCATGTTGTTCCAAAGTTGTTGGTTGGGAAATGACCAAATTTCAATGGTCAAATCAACGTCACAACCTGACATTGAATAAACAGTGTCAAAAAAGCATGTTGTTTCAACGTTGTATTTGTGTTTTAAAATATTGGTTGCAATATTACCAAATTGTTCAATAGTTAAATCAGCATCACAACCTGAAATTGAATAAACAGTGACAAAAAGTATGTTGTTTCAACGTTGTATTTTTGTTGTAAAATATTGGTTGGAATATTACCAAAATTCAATGGTCAAATCAACGTCAGAAACCATCTTTGATTCATCATCGTCAAAAAGCACATTGTTCCAAAGTTGTTGGTTGGGGAATGAACCAATTTCAATAGTCAAATCAACGTCACAACCTGACATTGAATAGAGAGTGTCAAAAAAGCATGTGGTTTCAATGTTGTATTTGTGTTGTGAAATATTGGTTGGAATATTACCAAAATTCAATGGTCAAATCAACGTCAGAAACCATCTTTGATTCATCGTCGTCAAAAAGCATGTTGTTCCAAAGTTGTTGGTTGGGAAATGACCAAATTTCAATGGTCAAATCAACGTCACAACCTGACATTGAATAAACAGTGTCAAAAAAGCATGTTGTTTCAACGTTGTATTTGTGTTTTGAAATATTGGAATGCAATATTAGCAAATTGTTCAATAGTTAAATTAGCATCACAACCTGAAATTGAATAAACAGTGACAAAAAGTATGTTGTTTCAACGTTGTATTTTTGTTGCAAAATATTGGTTGGAATATTACCAAAATTCAATGGTCAAATCAACGTCAGAAACCATCTTTGATTCATCATCGTCAAAAAGCACATTGTTCCAAAATTGTTGGTGACCAAATTTCAATGGTCAAATCAACGTCACAATCTGACATTGAAAAAACGTTGTCAAAAGGCATTTCGTTTCAACGTTGTATTTGTGTTGTAAAATATTGGTTGCAATATTACCAAAATTGACGTCAGAACCCAACTTTGGTTTAACGTCGTCAAAAAGCATGTTGTTTTAACGTTAGGTTTTTTGTTGCTCAACGTCAGGACCTAATTCAACAAGTTCTCACCGTCGTTTTATAGTCTTGTGCCTGCTTGGCTGTCAATAGCCCTGTGGCGCCTGATTAGTGCCTCGTGCAAAACAAACTCAGCACGACCAAGTCAGGTCACGGTTTCAGGCTCTTGATAGGCCAAAATGAACAAGGAGGCATGAATATGTTTTTAATTGGAGAATTACATTTTTACTTTTGTACTTTTTTTTCAATCACTCAAGACTACTTTTTTGCTGTTGCGGTTGGCAGCACGAACGATTTCCGGACGTCTAATTTGGGTTTACCCAGTTGTCATGTCTCGTGTTTGGCTCTAAGTTACTGGGGGGGGGCTGAAAACCTCCAGTCAACCTTGTTTGCTTTGTAACATATGAAGTCTGGCTTCTGCCAGCAAACTCGCATTAATCGCCAAGCAGAACAGTCGGCCAACACAACCTGCTATTCCGAGCGCAGACCCTTTGACAGGCTTGGGCAACGACAAGACTATAGAAAAGAGTCAAGAGTGCTTGATATGAAAACTGTGTTGTGCTTTGTACCAGCCTGTGGGAGATTTTAAACAAGCCCATATGGTGGTGGCCACCAGCTTTTCAGGAGAAGGCGGGTGGGTTGAAAAGCGGGAGGGAGGGTGTTGGCCGGGGCCAGGATTTCACACAGTCAGTATTGAGTGGGATTGAGGAGGCGAGCTCTTAAGCTGTCTTTTCAGGCACAAGCAAAAGCCCTCCATCTGGCCTCTCCTAAAACTCGGGGCGAGTTTACTCAGCTCCCCGTCGGCTGATTGGGCCTCGTGAAGCAGAAGTAACAGCATCAATAGTGTAAACCCTTGCCACTTGAGAGTATTACATTTCTTTTCATGCTTGACTTAATCAAAAGTGGGGAAGTGAAATTAACACCTTTTTGATGTTCTTTTCTCCCCGCTCACCACGAGGGCCCATCTTAACCCGTTTGATCTCCACAAGCGCCCACTAAATGGCCAAATATGCCAAGCAGACGGTGTGCAGTTGCCAGTTTACGCGGGGGTCACCGTCAGAGCACTCCATGTGGCGGGGCGAGCGACCCTTACAGAAGGCTCCTCCAGCCTTCGCTTCTCTTGCTCTCCTGGAGGGCCGCTATATACCACCACCCCCCCTACCCTCCCCTCCGCCCCTTCTACCCAACTGTCCACACTGAGCCAAGAAATCAAGCCGCTTGCATGCCGATTATCTGCTGCTCGGCTTAAGCCGGACTGAGCGGCAGCAAGTGGACACTGTAACCGAAGCTTCGCCGCAAAAATGCCCCGGTCAAGTGTCAATGCGGTGATGTGTTCATTTCACCCCACCAACCATGGCCTCGCTCGCCGAGTGTGCGTCCCAGCAGCCGTCAACGCAGGATTGAACCATCAGTGACAAACTGAACAAAAAACCATTGCGAATATTTAGAAAATGCGGGCAAGGATAATCAGTGGATCGGACCAATTCACACACATTCAACCAAACCCTGCACTTCCCCGCACGTATTGCCTAGTCAGCGTCTTTTTGTCAACTGTCTAATGGTATGTGCCCAACATGTATTGTTTTTATTGGATTGATTGATTGATACTTTTATTAGTAGATTGCACAGTACAGTACATATTTTGTACAATTGACTAAATGGTAACACCGCAATAAGTTTTTCAACTTGTTTAAGTCGGGGTCCACGTTAATCAATTCATGGTACAAATATATACTATCAGCATAAAACAGTCATCACATAGGTTAATCATCATAGTATATACATTGAATTATTTACATTATTTACAATCCGGATGAGGAGCTTTGGTTGATATCAGTACTTCAGTCATCAACAATTGCATCAAAAGAGAAATGGACATTGAAACAGTGTAGGTCAGGGGTGTCAAACTGAAATACAGAGTGGGCCAAAATTTTAAACTGAACAAAGCCACGGGCCAAGGTTGAACAAATTAACCTTTTAATGGGGACCTGCGGGGTTTGGTGGTAGCGGGGGGGAGGGGGCCTGCAGGGTTCGTGCTGCAAGGGGTTCTGGATATTTCTTCTGTTGTGTTACGGTGCGAGTGTTCTGCCGAAATGTGTTTGTCATTATTATTTGGTGTGGGTTCACAGTGTGGCGCATATTTGTAACAGTGTTGGCATTGTTGATACGGCCACCCTCAGTGTGCCCTGTATAGCTGTTGATCAAGTATGCCTTGCATTCTGTAACGATCTGTCACTTACTTTCTGATAGTTTTTCGTGTTTTGTACTTTGTTTCCTGTTCAGTGCTCTTATTTTGTCATACTTCCTGTTTACTCCGCTGAGCACTGTTTTTGTCACACTCGCCGTTGATTGGCAGCGGTCCTCAGCTGCGGTCAATCAACATAGGTCTATTTATGTTTCACTCGAGCACTCCTCAGTGCTCGAAGTTAAAACTATGTTGGGAACATCTCCATGCAAGACTGCTTTCTGTTTATATCTTTTACTTTGATGAAATTAAAATCATCTTACCTGCTTTCTGCTCTCCTGGATTTTTGCATACTTGAGGTCACACAACTGCAGCCATGCGACATCCCAACAGTAACTTCGAGCCAGAAAATTGTGACCTCGCGAGAATCCCTGTCGGCAATCCTCAGCCGACGTTCTGGACCGCACAATTCCTGGAGGACTTGAAGGCCAGGTTTGTGCGGTCCCAGCCTACAGACGCGGACCCTCTCCCCGCGGCAACGCCACCGGCTTCGGCTCTCCGACCGGCGCGTCCCCCGCCGCCATCTTTCCTCTCGGCTCAACGGCTGGCTACGGCTCTCCGACCAGCACGTCCGCCACTTCCTGCATGCCTCGCGGCTCCCGCGGCAACGCTACCGGCTACGGCTCTCCGACCGGCGCGTCCTCCGCCGCCATCCTTCCTCTCGGCAACGCTGCCGGCTACGGCTCACCGACCGGCGCGCCCGCCTCCTCCTTCACGTCTCGCGGCTCCTGCGGCTCCGTCGCCGACTGCGGCTCTCCGACCGGCACGTCCGCCGCCGCCATCCTTCCCGTCGTCTGCTGAGCTGCTTCTCCCTGCTCCTACGCAGCTTCCAGCGGCTGCTCCCCGGCTGCTCTTTTTGCCAGCTCCCGCTCTCTTTTTTGGTCCGCCGAGAGCTCCAGTGGAGCCCACAGTGAGGTCGCTTTTGTCCTCCTGCTGGGACTTGGCACGGGACGTGTCTTCGTCCCTCCTCCTGGTCCCCTCCCGCCCGTCCCTGGTTTTCGCACTGGGGGACTCCGACGAGCAGGCACGTTTTCCCGCATGTGTGAACGGTGTCTGGCAGCCACCTAGTGGAGGGGGGCCCACTATACACTGCGGTGCAGCCAGGCACACACCGCTGTCATCCCCGCCAGCGTCTCCTTCCACGGAGACATCTACGTCCCTAGCGGGTTTTCGCACAGCTCCAACGCCGGCTCCACGCCTAGCCCCAACGCCGGCTCCACGCCGAGCCCCAACGCCGGCTCCACGCCGAGCCCCAACGCCGGCTCCACGCCGAGCCCCAACGCCGGCTCCACGCCGAGCCCCAACGCCGGCTCCACGCCGAGCCCCAACGCCGGCTCCACGCCGAGCTCCAACGCCGGCACTACGCACGGTTCCAACGCCGCCAAGAGCAGTACCACGCCGGGCTTCGTCACCGCCGGCATCCGCTATTCCTCGGCCAGCATTTGCTGCTCCTCGCCCGGCGTCATCTGCCGCTTTCACGCCGTTGATGACGTCTGCCGCTTTCACGCCGTTGATGACGTCTGCCGCTTTCACGCCGCCGATGACGTCTGCCGCTTTCACGCCGCCGATGACGTCTGCCGCTTTCACGCCGCCGATGACGTCTGCCGCTTTCACGCCGCCGATGACGTCTGCCGCTTTCACGCCGCCGATGACGTCTGCCGCTTTCACGCCGCCGATGACGTCTGCCGCTTTCACGCCGCCGATGACGTCTGCCGCTTTCACGCCGCCGATGACGTCTGCCGCTTTCACGCCGCCGATGACGTCTGCCGCTTTCACGCCGCCGATGACGTCTGCCGCTTTCACGCCGCCGATGACGTCTGCCGCTTCCACGCCGTTGATGACGTCTGCCGCTTCCACGCCGTTGATGACGTCTGCCGCTTCCACGCCGGCACCAACATCGGCTCCTCAGCCGCCTCCTGCAGAGGTATCTGTTTTGGCTGCAGCCCCCGCCGCTTTGTCTGCTGTCTCCGGGCCTGCTTCAGCGCGCCCGCCTCCACGTCAGCCGCGGATGTGGCCGTGCCCTGGGCGTCCTCCTCGCGGGATGCACTCGTCTCTTTTTCGGCCAATGATGTGGCTGTTCCGTGGCCGCCCGCCCCGCCAGTTCCAGCGGCGCTCTACGCGCCGTCGCCACCTGACTTTCCCTCGCTGGCTGCGGGGACACGAGGTTTGGCGACCTTCCACCAAATCCTCCTTCCATCCTCCCTTACTTTGTGGACATTTTTTTCCATTTTTCTTTTCCAGGGAACATCTGGTATCTGTTCCTTGAGGGGGAGGTCCTGTAACGATCTGTCACTTACTTTCTGATAGTTTTTCGTGTTTTGTACTTTGTTTCCTGTTCAGTGCTCTTATTTTGTCATACTTCCTGTTTACTCCGCTGAGCACTGTTTTTGTCACACTCGCCGTTGATTGGCAGCGGTCCTCAGCTGCGGTCAATCAACATAGGTCTATTTATGTTTCACTCGAGCACTCCTCAGTGCTCGAAGTTAAAACTATGTTGGGAACATCTCCATGCAAGACTGCTTTCTGTTTATATCTTTTACTTTGATGAAATTAAAATCATCTTACCTGCTTTCTGCTCTCCTGGATTTTTGCATACTTGAGGTCACACAACTGCAGCCATGCGACATCCCAACACATTCACTTGTGTGTGTGCTAAAACCGCATATATTATGTGACTGGGCCGGCACGCTGTTTGAATGGAGGAAAAGCAGACGTGACCACAGGTTGCAGAGAACGCTAAAGGCAGTGCCTTTAAGGCACGCCCCTAATATTGTTGTCCGGGTGGAAATTGGGAGAAATTCGGGAGGGGCACTGAACTTCGGGAGTCTCCTTTGAATATTGGGAGGGTTGACAAGTATGAGTATTAGCGGTGGATGCGGTGTTACACCGAAACCACCGCTGTATAACGCCGGCGGGCCAGCTCTAACGTTAATTTGACATTGCCTCAAGGGCCAAATGAAATTACAGGGAGGGCCAAATTTGGCCCGCGGGCCAGAGTTCGACACCCATGCTGTAGGTCTTACTTAGTAGGATATGTACAGCCAGCAGAGAACATAGCGAGTTCAGATAGCATAAGAGCAAGTAAATACAATAGAAGTACATTTGATTATTTACATTAGGTTATTTATAATCCAGGGAGATGGGATGTGAATGGAGGAGGGTATTAGTAAAGGGTTGAAGTTGCGTAGAGGTGTTGTTTTAGAGCGGTTTTGAAGGAATATAGAAATGCAATTACTTTTACACCTTTTTATTGCAGTGAATCTCAAATGGGGGTACGCGTACCCCTGGGGGTACTTGAAGGTATGCCAAGGGGTACATGAGATTTTTCAAAAATATTCTAAAAATAGCAACAATTCAAAAATCCTTTATAAATATATTTATTGAATAATACTTCAACAAAATATGAATGAAAGTTCATAAACTGTGAAAATAAATGCGACAATGCGATATTCAGTGTTGACGGCTCGATTTTTTTGTGGACATGTTCCATAAATTATGATGTTAAAGATTTCTTTTTTTGTGAAGAAATTTTTAGAATTAGATTCATGAATCCAGATGGATCTCTATTACAATCCCCAAAGAGGGCACTTTAAGTTGATGATTACTTCTATGTGTAGAAATTAGGGGTGTGGCAAAAAATCGATTCGAATACGAATCGCGATTCTCACGTTGTGCGATTCAGAATCAATTTTAATTTTTTTTTAATCTATTTTTTTTTTTTAATTGTCAATCCAACAAAACAATAGACAGCAATACCATAACAATGCAATCCAATTCCAAAACCAAACCTGACCCAGCAACACTCAGAACTGCAATAAACAGAGCAATTGAGAGGAGACACAAATACGACACAGAACAAATCAAAAGTAGTGAAACAAAAATGAATATTATCAACAACAGTATCAATATTAGTTATAATTTAAGCATAGCAGTGATTAAAAATCCCTCATTGACATTATCATTAGACATTTATAAAAATAGAAAAAAAGAACAATAGTGTCACAGTGGCTTACACTTGCATCGCATCTCATAAGCTTGACAACACAGTATCCAATATTTTTAAAAAGATAAAATAGGACATATTTTTGGTTTGTTTAATAGTTAGAACAAATTTACATTATTGCAATCAGTTGATAAAACATTGTCCTTTACAATTATAAAAGCTTTTTACAAAACATATACTACTCTGCTAGCATGTCAGCAGACTGGGGTAGATCCTGCTGAAATCCGATGTATTGAAAGAATACAGAATCGTTTTGAATCGGAAAAATATCGTTTTTGAATCAAGAATCGCGTTGAATCGAAAAAATCTATATATAATCAAATCGCCACCCCAAGAATCGATATTGAATCGAATCGTGGGACACACAAAATTTTGCAGCCCTAGTAGAAATATTTATTTATAATTGAATCACTTGTTTATTTTTCAACAAGTATTTAGTTATTTTTATATATTTTTTTCCAAATAGTTCAAGAAAGACCACTACAAATGAGCAATATTTATAAATGAGCAATTTAATAAATCAGAAACTGATGACATAATGCTGTATTTTCCTTCTTTATCTCTTTTTTTCAACCAAAAATGCTTTGCTCTGATTAGGGGGTACTTGAATAAAAAAAAAATTCACAGGGGGTACATCACTGAAAAAAGGTTTATTGTATGTGTGGAGAACCACTTCTCTCCGGGTTCCTCGGACCACCAAGGAGAGACATAATTGCGAGCAATTTTGTGACTCTGTTTATTATTTAAATAAACCTCAGTCCAGGTCGGGTCGCTTTTCCTCTCTCGCCTCTTCCAACTGCTCGCTCTTCCGGTCGCTTTTCAGCCGTCCCCGGCGTCGTCTGTCTCTTGCTCTTTGTCGCGTTCGCTCCTCAAGCACCACTGACTCTGGAGCACCTTTCACCCCTCCTGCATATCCTGCCGCCCTTTTACACATTGAGAGGTGATTGCATAACTGCGCCCAGGTGGGCCATCTTTGCACCTGACGCCCATCTCAGAGCCAGACCTCGCTGCAGGTCCGCCGGCCACGCCTCCTCACAGTATGTATGTGTTTTTTGTTTTGCCGTTTGGCAGCACGGTGTGAGAGAGGTTTGTGCGTCTGCCTCACAATATGAAGGTCCTGAGTTCAATCCTGGGCTCGGGATCTTTCTGTGTGGAGTTTGCATGTTCTCCCCGTGAATGCGTGGGTTCCCTCCGGGTACTCCGGCTTCCTCCCGCTTCCAAAGACATGCACCTGGGGATAGGTTGATTGGCAACCCTAAAAATTGGCCCTAGTGTGTGAATGTTGTCTGTTTATCTGTGTTGGCCCTGCAATGAGGTGGCGGCTTGTCCAGGGTGTACCCCGCCTTCCGCCCGATTGTAGCTGAGATAGGCACCAGCGCCCCCCGCGACCTCAAAAGGGAATAAGCGGTAGAAAAATGGATGGGTTTGGGACCCTTTGGGACTGTGTGACAAGGGGTGGCACGTTTGTGACTTCTGCTGTGCTTTTTTTCTGAACTTCTGGATCTGCCTCCTGGGAGCCTTTTGGCCATGGAGACCAGCTGCTGGGTCTCTGCCACACCAAAGTTTGTTTGGAGAGACTGGAAGAGATGTGGATGAAGAGACAGGGCAGTGGAGCTGGCGCTGAGCGCCGGGACGGACAAGCTTCACAGTTTCTTGGCTGAATGAGCAGGCATCGGACACCTCAGTCTTCTTGGACGTATCCTCGCTCGTCCATTTGGACTGGACACTGGCCGAGTGTTGGTGGGTGTATCATTAAACCTGCTCAGTGGCCTTGTGGATAGAGTGAGATCGGTAGGTTGTGAGTTCAAACCCCGGCCGAGTCACACCAAATACTATAAAAATGGGATACATTACCTCCCTTGGAACTCAGTGTAAAGCCTTGGAATTGGGGGTTAAATCACCAAAATGGTTCCCGAGCGTGGCTAACACTGCTGCTCACTGCTCCCCTCACCTCCTAGGGGGTGGAACAAGAGGATGGGTCAAATGCAGAGGGTAATTTCATTACACGAGTGTGTATGTGATTACCAGTGGTACTTTCACTTTAACTTATTAGTCCAGAATCTTCACAGTCCTCATGGACTGGCCTAACCAGGAACCAATACAGGAAAAATACAGGTACTCGATACACATCCCTCTTAATGAGTACTGTAATCTACAGTAGAACAAACTCAAGGCTACTATGATGGGTGAAACAAGTGTAGATGTGACTATATGGATGCTATTTTATAATTACCGTATTTCCTTGAATTACCGCAGGGCATATAGTATGCGACTGCCTTGAATTACTGCCGGGTCAAACTCGCTTCGCTAAATAATTAGCGCATGCTTAGTATTCCCGTCTGGTCAAACTCGTGACGTCACGAGTGACACTTCCCCTGTCATCATTTTCAAAATGGAGGAGGCTGATTTCAATACCGGTAATTTGAAATCGCATAAAGGGAAGAAGATTAAGAGCTATTCAGTAGGATTTACGGTCCAAGCTTACATCACACGCAAATTTTTGCTGCATGCTTTTGGTAAGTACCGGAGTGAGAAGAGGTTTTAAAATGATTAGCGCATGCTTACTTTTACCGCATGCCTTTGGTAAGCGCAGGAGTGAGAAGAGGTTTTAAATTAATTAGCGCCCCGGCGGCAATTCAAGGAAATACGGTAAATGGCTCTAATTATGTCAAAACATATTAGCTAGTAGTTTTGCATGCTCTAACTATGAAAATATTTTATTTATTTATAATAGTGAATTATATATTTATGTAGCGCTTTTCTCAAGTGACTCAAAGCGCTTTACATGGTGACACCCAATATCTAAGTTACATTTAAACCAGTGTGGGTAGCACTGAGAGCAGGTGGGTAAAGTGTCTTGCCCAAGGACACAGCGGCAGTAACTAGGATGGCACAAGCGGGAATCGAACCTGCAACCCTCAAGTTGCTGGCACAGCCACTCTACCAACCGAGCTATGCCGCCCCAATACTCCTACTGGAAACTGTTTTTTACCGCGGTCAAGTCCCTAACCCATTGGCTGCTATAAACAAGGGACGACTGCAACTATAAATGGTATTACTCCCGCTAAAAATACTTGAGTGGTACAGCAGAGTAAATGTTGTGACTAGAGCGCCCGGCTAATCCGAGCTGATGATTTGCGGGATCTGCGAGGGGCGACGACCTGGGAATGTGTGAAGATTCCCCTCAACAGGAATCTGGAGAGAGTTGGTGAGCTGCTCGCCAGCGACAGTTGCTCCCGGGCTTTAATGAGTGTGTGATGTCTGGAGTCTTTAGCTCCTGTTAAAGCCGAGCTCAGGCCAAGGATCTGACTGATGGATTGGGAGGGGGAGCGCTTACATCCTCGAGCATTCCGGGGGAAGAGTTTCCATCTCGTCAAGAAGAGGCAAAGACACACTTGGCCCTCCCTGATCTGCCCTTTCTCTCCCAGCGGGACCAGCGCTGACTACCACGGGGACTCACCTCGCAAGTTCCTGTTTATTTCTTGCCTATTCCCCCTCCTCTGTTCAGTCATTTTCTTCCCACTCACTGGCTGAACATGAAAAAAAAAAAAAAAGCAGATAATTAAATGCTTGTACCCTGTGGACAACAAATTCCCCCCTTCTTGGAGCTGAATATAAACGACTGTGAGTGTTAGTGAAAAGAAGTCCCCTCCCCGTCCAGGCAGCCCAAAAAAATCCCGCTGAGGAACTTGTCTGGGATGGTGATGTTCCGACAGCTCCAACGCGACAAGATACATAGTTTCCTTTCAGCGACAAGCTTCTTATTGGTTACTATAGTTTCACCAAAGCCCAACTGAAGGCGATGCCTAATCTGGACAGAATGGGTTAAAAGGTGCCGATGTCCACGGCCACAA
Organism: Nerophis ophidion; assembly: GCF_033978795.1. NCBI lineage: Eukaryota > Metazoa > Chordata > Actinopteri > Syngnathiformes > Syngnathidae > Nerophis > Nerophis ophidion. Next base: position 10,620,269 of record NC_084612.1, on the reverse strand, counting down.
AACCACATGTTGAGAGTCAAGGGACCACTGGCCCATAAAGCCCGGCTTTGATGTGGGCCCTATCAAGGGGGCAAGCGATTGAAGAGGGATGGGAGAAGAATACTCAGAGGCCCCCGCTGCACACAACCACCCCGGACAATGGTGACGGCTGAGGAGCGGGTCGTAGCGGGGCGGGGGCGAAGTAGGGCTGGATCTCGAAAAGCGCCACTTCCTCATTCATCATCATCATGTCCGTCATTTTCATCTAAAGTGGAGGATCAATAAACTTTTGAGCAATCAAACTTTTTCAAAATATATATTTTTTTGTGTCTTTAAATGTACATTGTCATTGATCCAACACACTATAGGCTAATGGAGGCAATGCACTAGTCTTGTGTCGTTCGCGAACGGTTCGTTCGAACGAAAAAATCTTTTGAGTGAACGTACCGAACCGAATCACTTCATGAACTGATTCGTTCCTTTCTCAGTTCAGTTGAGCTCCGCCGCGACCATGCCGGTATGAGTGCAACTGGCGCGAATCACGTGAATCACGTTCGCGAACGTACTGACGCAGGGAACTGACTGTGTCGCGACGTGAAACACGTGAATCATGTTCGCGAACGTACTGACGCAGAGAACTGCCGCAGAAGTGATTCGGTGAACGAATCTTTTGAACGAATCAATTTAAGGAACTGATTGTAGTGATTCAGTACGGTCAAAAGAACTGCCGATCCTATCACTACAATGCACAGCTCAGCGACACACTGGAGGATACCTGTTTAATCCCCCTTAAGGTTCTCCCTGATTCTCAGATTTTCAAAAGACCCATAGCGTCCAACCAGCCATCCACAGGGAACGGCGTGGTGCATTTTGGAGAGTGGCCGTGCGAGCAATAAGGGTTCCTGTTTCGATCCCCACCTTCTACCAACCTAGTCACATGCGTTGTGTCCCTGATCAAGACACTTGTGGAGCAACATGGCGGAGTGGGTAGAGCGGCCGGCCAGAAAACTGAGGGTTGCAGGTTCGCTTCCCACCTATTGACATCCAAAAAAATCGCTGCTGCTGTGTCCTTGGGCAGGACACTTCACCCTTTTCCCCCGGTGCCGCTCACACTGGTGAATGAATGATGAATGGTCGGTGGAGGCGCAAACTGGGAGCCACGCTTCCGTCAGTCTACTCCAGGGCAGCTGTGGCTACTGATGTGGCTTACCACCACCAGGTGTGAATGAATGTTGAGTCCCACTTCTCTGTGAGCGCTTTGAGTGTTTAGAAAAGCGCGATATAAATCCAAGTTATTATTATTATTACTTCACCCTTGCTCCTGATGGGTCGTGGTTAGCGCCTTCCATGGCAGCTCCTGCCATCAGTGTGTGAATGGGTGAATGTGGAAATAGTGTCAAAGCGCTTTGAGTACCTTCAAGGTCGAAACGTGCTATACAAGTATAACCCATTACCATTACAGGGGTTAGTGCATGTGCCTCACAATACGGAAGTCCTGAGTAGTCCTAGGTTCGATCCTGCGCTCGGGATCTCTCTGTGTGGAGTTTGCATGTTATTCCTGTGACTGCGTGGGTTCCCTCTGGGTACTTCGGTTTTCCTCCCACAGTCAAAAACATGCACCTGGGGATAGGTTGATTGGCAACACTAAATTGGCCCTAGTGTGTGAATGTGAGTGTGAATGTTGTCTGTCTATCTGTGTTGGTCCTGTGATGAGGTGGTGAGTTGTCCAGAGTGTACCCCTCTTTCCGCCCGAATGCAGCTGAGCTAGACGGAAAATAATCATACGTACTGCACAATTACGCACTGCTTAAATAAATACATTCTAACTCAATTACGTATACAAAATAACAATATACATGTAACTTAAATGAACTGCTGATGAGATTAAAGGGGAACATTATCACAATTTCAGAAGGGTTAAAACCAATAAAAATCAGTTCCCAGTGGCTTATTAAAATTTTCGAAGTTTTTTTTTCAAAATTTTACCCATCATGGAATATCCCGAAAAAAGGCTTTAAAGTACCTGATTTTCGCTATCTGTGAAGCCACCGTCCATTTTCCTGTGACGTCATCCAGTGATGTCAATACAAACAAACATGGCTGATAGCACAGCAAGATATAGCGACATTAGCTCGGATTCAGACTCGGATTTAGGCGGTTTAAGCGATTCAACAGATTACGCATGTATTGAAACGGATGGTTGGAGTATGGAGACAGACAGCGAAAACAAAATTGAAGAAGAAACTGAAGCTATTGAGCGAATAGCTATTGACGCTATTCGGCCATGTCTGCCTTAGCATCGCCGGTAAAATGTGCGGACCAAACGATCGGGACTTTTGCATCTTGTGACACTGGAGCAACTTAAATCCGTCGATTGGTTTGTTTGGCATTAAATGTGGGTGGAGGGAACCGCTGGATGCAAATATAGCTACAAATGTACATACAGCTAGCCTAAATATTATGTTAGCATCGATTAGCTGGCAGTCATGCCGCGACCAAATATGTCTGATTAGCACATAAGTCAAGAACATCAACAAAACTCCCCTTTGTGATTTCGTTGACTTTATCGTTGGAAATGCATCTGCAGGATATCCATGCATCTCTGTGCCATGTCTGCCTTAGCATCGCTGGTAAAATGTGCAGACCAAACGATCGGGACGTTCGCATCTTGTGACACTGGAGCAACTTAAATCCGTCGATTGGTAATAAGTGTTTGTTTCGCATCAAATGTGGATGGAGGGAAAGGCTGAATGCAAATATAGCTACAAATGTACACACAGCTAGCCTAAATAGTATGTTAGCATCGATTAGCATGGCATGCTAATCGATGCACACTCTACGTAAATCAACTTAAGTCCGTCCCTGACCATGTTGTTACCCCCTCCGACGACACACCGACGAGGCATGATGTTTCCAAGGTACGGAAAACAGTCGAAAAAACGGAAAACAACAGAGCTGATTTGACTCGATGTGTATATAGAGTTCGGAAATCGGTTGAAAAATATATGGTCTTTTTTCTGCAACATCAATGTATATATTGACGCTTACATAGGTCTGGTGATAATGTTTCCCTTTAAAGGGCAAAGCAAAAAACAGCTTCAGCACTTTAGTCATGATTTTTGAAGTTAAGAAATGTTTCTATAACTTTAGCTTCAAACTTCTTCTGTTTGTTTGAAATTTCTCATTACTGCCACAAGTGTTTGAAACGTTTATTTACAACTAAGTAGCGATGTGGCTCCTTATGGACCACAGCTGAGAAACAGATATGTTCAGGCGGCCTTCAAGGGCGCAACTGACCAAATATGCCTGATTAAAACTCCAACAAGTCTATAACGTCAACAAAGTGCCACCTTTGTGCATTCACGCACAGCATGAAATGTTTGGTGGACAAAATGAGACAAAGAAGGAGTGGTAGATTTTACATGTAAACAAACTGTTGCGTCACAGTCCACACTATGGTGAGTTCAAGAACCGCCGAAATTAGTAGGACAAAACGATGTTCACCAAATACTCTCATCAGTGAAGCATACACACAAACATATTAAACCGTGGGCTTTCTAACAATTGGGAAGGTTTGTGTCATGTTTGTCCTCAAATAAAAAACAACAACAAATTAATTTTTCCCCCATCTTTTTCCATTTTCAATCCTTGTTTAAAAATGCTCCAGGGAGCCACTCGGACGGCATGAAAGAGCCGCATGAGACCCGAGAGCTGCGGGTTGCCCACCCCTATCCTAAACTATAGGATAAGTGGCAATGTTGTAAGCATTAGAGAGGCCTTTTAAGTGTAGGGTTTGTAAAAAATATATATATATTTTTTGGAATACAATAAAAAAAACAGTACTCTCCACTTGAGAAACCCACAGGTTAATAAGGTACCTTTAGGACCTGTTTAATTTAAAACAATTGTAGACAAGATATAAGTAAGGGGTCCCCACTCCATCTCTCCAAAAACATTGAAGACCCCTGATGTAAAGCGCAGCAGAGGGACTTTCACTTTGGACAATATGGCAGGCGTGTTAGAAGTGGAGGGGCTTTCGAAAGACCGCCACTCAAAGGCCCCGAGGAGTAATTGAAAAGCTAATATTGTTCAGCATATCCCCGGGATTACATGGCATTGTCGAAACAAGTATGCAATACTGCAGTGTTTATTTTTGGTCAGGCTTTGTTGCAGCCACTAATTGCTGCAGTGTGTGTGAATGTGTGTGATTGTGTGTGTGTGTGTGTGTGTGTGTGCGCGCGGAAATGTGGCGAGCGCATTACAACGGCAAGAAAAAGCCTCCAACGCTAATCGCTTTGCGCAGTTACTCTCGGAAAGTAACGGCGACTGAAAATGAGTCATTCCATAATTTCACCAAGATGTGCTGTGTTAGTGATGCAATGTTGTGTACTTTTCTAAGACAGCTCCATGTGTGCGACAAAACATGCATCCTCACTTTAAACTATTAAAAAGAATGCAGGCGGAGTTTGGATTGAGCAGGATTGGGTACAAAACCTGGACGACATCCAGCCTAATGTTTTAAGGTTTTACTACTTACGTATAAAATACTACACGGTCTAGCTCCAGCCTATCTTGCCGATTGTATTGTACCATATGTCCCGGCAAGAAATCTGCGTTCAAAAGACTCCGGCTTATTAGTGATTCCTAGAGCTCAAAAAAAGTCTGCGGGCTATAGAGCGTTTTCCGTTCGGGCTCCAGTACTCTGGAATGCCCTCCCGGTAACAGTTCGAGATGCTACCTCAGTAGAAGCATTTAAGTCTCATCTTAAAACTAATCTGTATACTCTAGCCTTTAAATAGACCTCCTTTTTAGACCAGTTGATCTGCCGCTTCTTTTCTTTCTCCTATGTCCCCCCATCCGCTTGAGATGGTTTCCTGTGGACGGGACTCTCGCTGCTGTCTTGGAGCCACTATGGATTGAACTTTCACAGTATCATGTTAGACCCGCTCGACATCCATTGCTTTCGGTCCCCTAGAGGGGGGGGGTTGCCCACATCTGAGGTCCTCTCCAAGGTTTCTCATAGTCAGCATTGTCACTGGCGTCCCACTGGATGTGAATTCTCCCTGCCCACTGGGTGTGAGTTTTCCTTGCCCTTTTGTGGGTTCTTCCGAGGATGTTGTAGTCGTAATGATTTGTGCAGTCCTTTGAGACATTTGTGATTTGGGGCTATATAAATAAACATTGATTGATTGATTGATGTCCTAGCACAGAGTATTTGTTAGAATAATTATGTGTAAGTTATCACAAAACTTTAGTATGCTTAAAGTCTGTTGCTATAGTTATTAGCTATTATGCTCAAGCCGTACTTTTTCTATCTGTGCAAGGACAAATCTTCTTGTCCGAGGGGTGGCCTCAGCCGCAGATTTTAATCTTTGTTTTAGCCCGTTAACAGCCAAGGACTTCAAGGACCTCAACGAAGATAATTGCGGCTCTGAAGCTGCTTGTGCCGACCCCCCGATCTAGTGGCACACTAGCGAATAACCTAATTAAATATTCAAACAAAGTGTTACTGTTCAAACCGTAGGTAATGTTACAGTGGCCAAAATTATTAATGCGGCATGGGTTCCTGTTTCGATCCCCACCTTCCACCAACCTAGTCAGGACACTTGTGGGGCAACATGGCGTAGTGGGTAGAGCGGCCGGCCAGAAAACTGAGGGTTGCAGGTTCGCTTCCCACCTATTGACATCCAAAAAAATCGCTGCCGTTGTGTCCTTAGGCAGGACACGTCACCCTTTGCCCCCGATGCCGCTCACACTGGTGAATGAATGATGAATGAATGATAGGTGGTGGTGGTCGGAGGGGCCGTAGGCGCAAACTGGCAGTCTACCCCAGGGCAGCTGGGGCTACTGATGTAGCTTACCACCACCAGGTGTGAATGAATGTTGAGTCCCACTTCTCTGTGAGCGCTTTGAGTGTTTAGAAAAACGCGATATAAATCTAAGTTATTAAATATAATTGTTAAATAAAACCTCTCTCTTGTTTTTAATAAATACTTAGGCCTACTATGCTACTGTATTTTAATGTTAGTCGTTATGGTGTACTTGGAGAGTCAAGATTTTTCCAAGGTGGTACTTGGTGAAAAAAGTTTGAGAACCATTAGTGTAGTGATTGTCAAACTGTGGCGCACAAGCTCCATGCAGTGGTACACCAAAGAAGCACTCAATTAAATATTTTAAACACAGTGTTACTGTTCAAACCGTGGGTAATGTAACAGTGGCCAAAATTATTAATTATACTTGTTAAATAAAACCTCTGCCTTTTTTTAAATAAATACTTAGGCCTACTATGCTACTGTATTTTAATGTTAGTCATTATGGTGGTACTTGAAGCGTCAAGATTTTTCTGAGGTGGTACTTGGTGATAAAAGTTTGAGAACCACTGGTGATTCTCAAACTGTGGCACACAAGCTCCATGCAGTGGTACACCAAAGAACCACTCAATTAAATATTCAAACACAGTGTTACTGTTCAAACCGTGGATAATGTTACAGTAGCCCAAATTATTAAATATATATACAAATACTTGTTAATAAATACTTAGGCCTACTATGCTACTGTATTCTAATGTTAGTCATTATGGTGGTACTTGGAGAGTCAAGATTTTTCTGAGGTGGTACTTGGTGAAAAAAGTTTGAGTACCACTGGTGATTCTCAAACTGTGCACTTGGGCGCCATCAGGTGGCACGCCAAATAATTACTTAATTACATATTCAAACACAGTGTTACTGTTCAAGCCGTGGGTAATGTTCATACTTGCCAACCCTCCCGGATTTTCCGGGAGACTCCCGAAATTCAGCGACTCCCCCGAAAACCTCCCAGGACAAATTTTCTCCCGAAAATCTCCCGAAATTCAGGCGGAGCTGGAGGTCACGCCCCCTCCAGCTCAATGAGGACCTGAGTGACGTGTCTGAGAGCGTGTCTGCCCAATGACGTTATAACTGTAAAATGATCGAGGGCGAGTTCTTGGTTTCTTATGTGGGTTTATTGTTAGGCAGTTTCATTAACGTCCTCCCAGCGCAGTAACAACACACAACAACAGCAGTCACGTTTACGTCTACCACATGTGACACTCTTAAACTTGTCACATGCTGTTAAATGAATACCTGTTAAATAAAACCTCTGCTTTGTTTTAATGAATACTTAGGCCTACTACGCTACTGTATTTTAATGTTGGTCATTTTTGAGTATGGTTTCCTTGTGGTGTAAAAGAAAAAGTTTGAGGATTACAAAATTAGTTTAGAAAATTAGCGGCCCAAACGTGTTGTTGTCCGCGGGACCGCACACACTTTCACGACGTGTGCAATCGCGCCGAATATTTTCCTACCGCGGTTGTAGCTACAACATGTTATTCTCATTCAGAGCGTCTGCGTGTATCCAAACATCTTGACTAATAATAGGAACAATGGGGCTTTAAGTTGTTCGTGGAGAGAAGCCACGTCTATTCTGCTTCAAGATATCGCTCCAATTCAACCATTATGACATTGCCTTTCAAATTTGTCCCGCCTGACACACACACCACACACACACACACACGCACACACACACACACACACACACGCACACACACACACACACACACACAAAAAGCCCGGCGGCCCTTTAACAGAATGTGAAGTGAGGAGAAGGAGGGTTGGGGTTATTCTATTCCATCAAACTTCCAACCTTTTTTTCCTCTCTTTCACACAGGAGGGGCACAAACTCAAGGGGGGCCCCCTGCTGAGAGCCACATTTTAAACACACAAGTCCCTATTGGCTGGATTAGCTCACTCCGTGCATGCTAGCGAGCTGGAAAGAGGTGCATGCTAACTGGATCATGTTCCGTGAGAGGTAGGACAAGTGTCCCTAACTTTCCTCATGTCACCCCCCCACCCCCAACCCCTCCGGTCGCCCCGCAACACAATACGGTTGTGGGTACCGGCCCGGGTTTCAAAAGAGCCTCCTTTGAACTGGATTCATGGACCATTTGCATAAGCAGATTTGGGGGTGGACGGAGTGGTAGGGGGGGGGGTTCCTGTGGCTGGTCATTAATATGCCAGCTAATTCAGCACATTGTAAGCCCATTGATGCTTCACTAAAGGGCAGTTATCCCATCGCCATTGTTTAGGCCTGAACCAGGCTCAGCAGTTGTTACAAATTACATACTTAATTGATTTCAAATCTGCCATAAAAATCACAATGATAGCAGATATTGGCCGCGGACTGATAGAGAAATTCTAAATGTCTTATTTCTGTTAGCTCATTTAGGTGAAACCATGTTGCGCAACCGAGGGACAGTTCGAGTTATTCAGTTTTTTTCTGAAAGTATTAATTTCATGCCTTGATGGCGTGTTGAACGATTTTAAATCAGATTAAGATTTTTCAGAAAATATTTAAATTATTCCTTAAGTAAGTCTAAAAATGACAAACAATCAGGACAAACAATACCCTTTTTAAAACTATTTCTGTAATTAATCCCACATGTATTTTAATTGGTGCTGTCAAAGGATTATTTTTGATCAGATTAATAACACTTAATAATTGTTATTAATCAGGATTAATCACACGTTATTACTTGCATGCTTAATTTCAATTAGTTAAAAAAGCCAAATTAACTACAATGAAATAAAACTTTTTTTTGTAATAAAACTTAGATTAATTTAATAATTGTCATTAACTTAATCACAGGTTATTACTTGCATGCATAAATTAAATTAATTTAAAAAAGCAAAATTAACTAATCTAAAATAAAACTTAGATTAATTTAACAATTTAATTACAGATTATTACTTGCATGTATAATTCAAATTAGTTAAAAAAGACAAATTAACTAAAATGAAATAAAACTTAGATTAACTTAAAAAATGTTATCAACTTAATCACAGGTTATTACTTGGATGAGTAATTTAAAATCATTTAAAAAAATCTAAATTCCATCCATCCATCCATCCATCTTTTTCCGCTTATTCGAGGTCCAAATTAACTAAACTAAAAAAACACCTTAGATTAATTTAAAAACTTAATTACAAGGTATTACTTTTATGCATAATTTAAATTAGTTAAAAAATCCAAATGAACTAAAATGAAATAAAACTTAGATTAATTTAACAATTTAATTAACGTATTCATCCATCCATCCATTTTCTACCGCTTAATTAAAATAATTCAAAAAAATCCAAATAACTAAACTAAAAAAAAAAAAAAAACTTAGATTAATTTAAAAACTTAATCACAGGTGCCAAATAACTTAAATGGAGTAATACTTAAATTAATTTAAAAACTTAATTAACCTAATCACAGGTTATTAATTGCATGCATAAATTAAAAATAATTTTAAAAAGCCAAATTAACTAAAATGAAATAATACTTAGATTAATTTCAAAAACGTAATTAAATTAATCACAGGTTATTAATTGCAAGCATAATTTTAAATACATTTTAAAAAGCCAAATTAACTCCAATGAAATTTTGATTATTTAATTTCATTAAATTAATCACAGGTTATTACTTGCATGCATAATTTAAATTAATTCAAAAAAGCCAAATTAACTCAAATGATAGGCTCCAGCACCCCCCGCGACCCCGAAAGGGACAAGCGGTAGTAAAATGGATGGATGGATAAAAAAAAAAAAATTTAGATTAATTTAACAACTTAATTAACTTAATCACAGGTCATTACTTGCATGCATAATTTAAATTAGTTTTAAAAAGTCAAATTAACCAAAATGAAATAAAAGTTATATTAACTGAAAACTTAACTATCTTAATCACATGTTATTACTGGCATGCACAATTTAAATGAATAATAACAAAACAAAACAAAACTAAAATGAAATAAAACTTAGTTTAATTTAAAAACTTAATTAACTTAATCCCAGTTTATTTATTGCATGCATGTTTTTGAATTAATTGAAAAAGCCAAATTAACTGAAATTCACTAAATACTCAGATTAATTTAAAAACTTAATTAACTTAAATTCAGTTAAAAAAGAACTAAATCCTTAGACACAAATAATAATACGGTTTATTTAGAAGCACTTTTGTGATAAAATACTGCTTAATAATACTACTGAAATGATGAGAGGTGCTATTGCTGTTGGATAATGGTGCTTTGGTCATTTATTTTTTTCCATTTTTTTTAATGATTTCATTCATCTAAGGAATGGATATTTTAGGCAGAGCTTATGGACTCATTTAGACATTCTTACAGTTTTTGTTTTTTTCGGTAAGATGATATTTCATTCATTCGACATGTATAACTTAACATGAACAAATGTGGTAATATTGAATATTTTTACATATTTGTCCAACAGATGGCACTACATTTTCCCATTCAAAGCATGCAGCCATGCTACTGACTTGATGAGTGGGGCTATTGCTGTTGAAAAATCGTGCATTATTATTATTTGTTTTTTTATGTATTGTTTTAATTTAAAGGTGCATTATTTTATTTTTTTTACTTTTTAAATCAATCAATCAATCGATATGATATATGGATATTTCAGATGGAAGTTGTGAAATCATTTTCATATTTTTGCAGCTGTTTTTTGACATGTGACATTTTTTTTTCATCCTACAGCATTTTAACAATAAAAAACAACAGTTATTATTTCAAGTTCGTACATACTTCTCCAACAGATGGCACTACACTTTCCCATTCAAAGCATGCAGCGATACTACTGACATGATGAGTGATGTCCATTATAATCATTATCATTATCTTTAGTTAATTAATATGGGGGGGCATAGCTCAGTTGGTGGAGTGGCCGTGCCAGCAACTTGAGGGTTGCAGGTTCCATTCCCGCTCCCCGCCATCCTAGTCACTGCCGTTGTGTCTTTGGGCAAGACACATTACCCACCTGCTCCCAGTGCCACCCACACTGGTTTAAATGTAACTTAGGTATTGGGTTTCACTATGTAAAGCGCTTTGAGTCACTAGAGAAAAGCGCTATATAAATATAATTCACTTCACTTCACTGATGTGGATATTTCAGGCGGAAGTTTTGGATTTAGTTAAATATTTTTACAGCGGTTTTCCGGGAAGCTTATCATTTTCATCAGTCGGATTCCGGGTATGTGTGTTTGTTTGAATCTGACACTGTGAAAAGATTAAACAATACATACAAATCTTAGACTTAAACTAAGACTTCCTTTTATCGTCATTCAAATTTGAACTCTAGAGTACAGATAAGAACAGTAAAAAAAATCAATGTTGTTGCTAAATCTATCTATCTATCTATCTCTGAGCCTAATAAATAGTGAATAGTCCTTGAAATATTTTGTGGACATAATTTTGGCTTAAATTCAGTTCAATTCAGTTTCAGTTTATTTCGAACATGCATACGATACAATGTAATGCATCACACATTTCCAGTTGTTCCATTACAGCACATCCGAAAAGGAGTAGGAAGAAGCTGAGTTTATTTAATCCTAACCCTTTTTTTACCATGGCAATTTTATCCAATTTCCTTGTGAACAAATAAATAATAAATAAGTAATGTACTATAGTAAGCAAACAAATATGTTGTTATTGGAGAGAGGGCGGGGTCAAAGGCATCATAATGTACGATAATTATGTATTATAAATAATCTTTGTCACAAAAAAATAAAAATATATATGCAGATGAGTATAATTTCAAAATAAAAATAAAAAATTCTAAATAAAATGATGTGTGTATATATATATATATATATATATATATATATAAATACTGTATATGTATATATTTTATTTACAATTTTTTATAGATATCATTTTATATATATTTTATTTCAACATTTTTTAAAACATTTTCAAATTATACTCATCTGCATATATATATATATATATATGTATATATATATATATATATATTTTTTTTTTTTTTGGGGTGATAAAGATTATATATATATATATATACATTATTTTTTTTGGGTGATAAATATTATATATATATATATATATTTTTTTTTTTTTTACTTGTTCAAAGTAAATACAAATATCATTTGTAATGTTTTTTTTAGGATATTTGGGGAGGTTTACATTTGCTATAATTGGACAAGTATTTTTAAGTTTATAAACATAATGTAACACTTTTCTAAAAATCACACTTTTGGAGTCGACAGGGGTTAAACAGGTGCCGTGTATGCATCCATCCATCCATTTCATACCGCTTATTCCCTTTGGGGTCACGGGGGGCGCTATCTCAGCTACAATCGGGCGGAAGGCGGGGTACACCCTGGGCAAGTCGCCACCTCATCACAGGGCCGCCGTATATGCAAATGTAATATATATTCCCGTGTTTTTACTGTTCTGTTTAAAAGAAGATGCTTTAAAAAAAAAAAGGTACCACTTTAGTATGGGGAACATATTCACCAATAATCAGTTGCTTATTAACATGAAAATTAGTAACATATTGGTTCTTAATTAGTAATTATTAAGTACTTATTAATGCCTTATCCTGCATGGCCTTATTTTACAACCAGTAAGCCGTTAACTAAGAGTCTTCCCTCAATAACCTCATAATTATTGCTTATTAATAATCCTACCCCTAACCTTTATATGTTCCCCTAGTGTCCGAATAACTCAAAAATTAAGTCTTTGTTACTTTGTCCATCCATCCATTTTCCTACCGCTTATTTCCTTTGGGGTCGCGGGGGTCGCTGGTGCCTATCTCAGCTACAATCGGGCGGAAGGCAGAGTACACCTTGGACAAGTCGCCACCTCATCACAGGGCCGCCATATATGCAAATGTAATATATATCCCCATGTTTTTACTGTTCTGTGTAAAAGAAGATGCTTTACAAAAAAAAGGCAACACTTTAGTATGGGGAACATATACTCATCATTAATCAGTTGCTTATTAACATGCAAATTAGTAACATATTGGCTCACAATTAGTAATTATTAAGTACTTATTAATGCCTTATTCTGCATGGCCTTATTATACAACCAGTAAGCCATTAACTAAGAGTCTTCCCTCAATAACCTCATAATTATTGCTTATTAGTAGCCCTAACCATAACCCTTATATGTCCCCTAGTGTCCAAATAACTCTAAATTAAGTTTTTTTTACTTTAATAAGCAACTAATAAATGGTGAATATGTTCACCATACCAAAAAAAAAAAATGCTTTCCATCTGTCAGTTTGCTTCAAACTTTTGTGAAACCCCACAACAAATTGCAAAGTTCTCCTTCCTTAATAATGCCCCCATTGATCCATTATATTGCTCGTATTTCTTCCAGGGGCTGAAGTGAGTAAAGGAGGAGTAATGAGTCTCTGGGACTGTATAAAACACTAAAAGCAAAATAACTCCCCACTAACTTATGACCCACGCCTCCTCTCTTCCATCCATCTTTGCACCGGGGGTGTTAGGACGCCGGCCTCCCAGTGCATTTTCCCTCCTTTTAAAAGAGCTCATAATGGCAGTGTGGAGTCCCTACGAGGAGGGGGCATGGGGGGGGGGCTTCCTAGGTGACAGATTCTTCCTGTCCGTGAAATTCCCCCCGCGATAATTTGTCTTTGTGCTGATGGGCCCGTAACTCCACGCGACATGGGTTATGGCAGCGAGGGCGGGGACGGTCCTCATCACCTGCCATCTCCGTGGCCCTCTTGACACCCCCGCCCCATTCTCCTGTCCTCCCTATCGCAGCCCCCCCCCACCGCCGCCGCCCACCTCCCTCCTTTCATCTCTCCAGCAGGAGCTGTCTCCTCGCTGGCAGAGCGAGCAAATAATGGAGCTTGTCACGGGGGCCTTGTTCTTTGTGGTTTTTCAGGGCCCAGGAAAAAAAAAAAAAAAAAAATGCAAACACTCCATTGTAGTCATTAGTTTTCCCATCCGTGGGTGGGGGGGCTTTGACCCGGTTCAGAAAGGGACTGCGGAATCCAGCTTTTTCCTTTTTTTTTTTCTGGGAGAAAGTGAATTCTTGATGTCAAATCGGGCATTGTGCGTGGTCGGTGCGCATGTTTATGTATGCCTTTATCCTCAATCGCTCTTTTGAGCAGAAAACGATGTTTTCTTTTTTTCAACTCTGCCACGACCGTTTGGATGCCTGCTCCTGAACGCATCATTGATGTGTCTCAGGCTATGTCTACACTAAACCCTTCGCCGAATAATTATTTAACCTAAGCCCCCGTTTCAGCCGCAAGAAACTATCGTTTAAAGGGGAACATTATCACCAGACCTATGTAAGCGTCAATATATACTTTGATGTTGCAGAAAAAAGACCATATGTTTTTTTAACCCATTTCCGAAATCTAAAAGGGTGAATTTGGCCTTTCAATTGTTCGCTGTCGGAGCAATGACCTTTCACTTGTGACGTCACATCGTGAAGCGACCCGCCATTTTCACACCAAGTCGAATCAGCTCTGTTATTTTCCGTTTTTTCGAGTGTTTTCCCAAACCTTGGACACATCATGCCTCGTCAGTGTGTTGTCGGAGGGTGTAACAACACGATCAGGGACGGATTCAAGTTGCACCAGTGGCCAAAAGATGCGAAAGTCCCTCGTTTGTTCCGCACGCTTTACCAACGACAGCTATGCTACGACAGAGATGGCCAGAATGTGTGGATATCCTGCGACACTCAAAGCAGATGCATTTCCAACAATAAAGTCAACGAAATCACAAAAGTCAGTTTTGTTGTATGTGGAGTGTGCTAATCAGACATATGTGGTCGCGGCATGACTGCAAGCTAATCGATGCTAACATGCTATTTGGGCTAGCTGTATGTACATATTGCATCATTATGCCTCATTTGTAGCTATATTTCCATCCAGCCTTTCCCTCCACACACATTTAATAACAAACAAACACATACCAATCATTGGTTAGAAGGCGATCGCCAAATTCGTCCGCGCTTCCTTCCGTGCCACTGTCTGTCATGATGTGGCTCAAAAGCTTCTGTTTCTTCTTTAAAGGTGAACATTATCACCAGACCTATGTAAGCGTCAATATATACCTTGATGTTGCAGAAAAAAAGACCATATGTTTTTTTAACCGATTTCCGAAATCTAAAAGGGTGAATTTGGCGATTTAAACGCCTGTCAATTGTTCGCTGTCGGAGCAATGACCTTTCACCCGTGACGTCACATCGTGAAGCGACCCGCCATTTTCACACCAAGTCTAATTAGCTGTTATTTTCCGTTTTTTCGAGTGTTTTCCATACCTTGGAGACATCATGCCTCGTCGGTGTGTTGTCGGAGGGTGTAACAACACGAACAGGGACGGATTCAAGTTGCACCAGTGGCCAAAAGATGCGAAAATCTCCCGTTTGTTCCGCACACTTTACCGACGACAGCTATGTTACAACAGAGATGGCAAGAATGTGTGGATATCCTGCGACACTCAAAGCAGATGCATCTCCAACAATAAAGTCAACAAAATCACAAAAGTCAGTTTTGTTGTATGTGGAGTGTGCTAATCAGACATATGTGGTCGCGGCATGACTGCAAGCTAATCGATGCTAACATGCTATTTGGGCTAGCTGTATGTACAGATTGCATCATTATGCCTCATTTGTAGCTATATTTGCATTCAGTCTTTCCCTCCACCCACATTTAATGCCAAACAAACACATACCAATCGTTGGTTAGAAGGCGATCGCCGAATTCGTCCGCGCTTCCTTCCGTGCCACCGTCTGTTGTGATGTGGCTCAAAAGCTTCTGTTTCTTCTTTAAAGGGGAACATTATCACCAGACCTATGTAAACGCCAATATATACTTTGATGTTGCAGAAAAAAGACCATATGTTTTTTAAACCCATTTCCGAAATCTAAATGGGTGAATTTGGCGATTTAAACGCCTTTCAATTGTTCGCTATCGGAGCAATGACCTTTCACCCGTGACGTCACATCGTGAAGCGACCCGCCATTTTCACACCAAGTCGAATCAGCTGTGTTATTTTCCGTTTTTTCGAGTGTTTTCCGGTACCTTGGAGACATCATGCCTCGTCGGTGTGTTGTCGGAGGGTGTAACAACACGATCAGGGACGGATTCAAGTTGCACCAGTGGCCAAAAGATGCTAAAGTCCCTTGTTTGTTCTGCACACTGTACCAACAACAGCTATGCTACAACAGAGATGGCAATAATGTGTGGATATCCTGTGACACTCAAAGCAGATGCCTTTCCAACAATAAAGTCAACGAAATCACAAAAGTCAGTTTTTATTGTATGTGGAGTGTGCTAATCAGACATATTTGGTCACGGCATGACCGCAAGCTAATTGATGCTAACATGCTATTTAGGCTAGCTGTATGTACATATTGCATCATTATGCCTCATTTGTAGCTATATTTGCATTCAGTCTTTCCCTCCACCCACATTTAATGCCAAACAAACACATACCAATCGTTGGTTGGAAGGCGATCGCCGAATTCGTCCGCGCTTCCTTCCTTTCCACTGTCTGTCGTGATGTGGCTCAAAAGCTTCTGTTTCTTCTTTAAAGGGGAACATTATCACCAGACCTATGTAAGCATCAATATATACTTTGACGTTGCAGAAAAAAGACCATGTTTTTTAAACCGATTTCCGAAATCTAAAAGGGTGAATTTGGTGATTTAAACGCCTTTCAATTGTTCGCTATCGGAGCAATGACCTTTCACCCATGACATCACATCTTGAAGCGACCCGCCATTTTCATACCAAGTTGAATCAGCTGTGTTATTTTCCGTTTTTTCGACTGTTTTTCGGTACCTTGGAGACATCATGCCTCGTCGGTGTGTTGTCGGAGGTTGTAACAACACGAACAGGGACGGATTCAAGTCGCACCAGTGGCCAAAAGATGCGAAAGTCCCTCGTTTGTTCCGCACACTTTACCGACGACAGCTATGCTACAACAGAGATGGCAGAGATGGCAAGAATGTGTGGATATCCTGCGACACTCAAAGCAGATGCATTGCCAAAAATAAAGTCAACGAAATCACAAAAGTCAGTTTTGTTGTATGTGGAGTGTGCTAATCAGACATATTTGGTCACGGCATGACCGCAAGCTAATCGATGCTAACATGCTATTTAGGCAACCTGTATGTACATATTGCATCATTATGCCTCATTTGTAGCTATATTTTCATCCAGCCTTTCCCTCCACCCACATTTAATGCCAAACAAACACATACCAATCGTTGGTTAGAAGGCGATCGCCGAATTCGTCCTCACTTCCTCCCGTGCCACTGTCTGTCGTGATATGGCTCAAAAGCTTCTGTTTCTTCTTTATTATCACCAGACCTATGTAAGCGTCAATATATACCTTGATGTTGCAGAAAAAAAGACTAAATATTTTTTTAACCGATTTCCGAACTCTAAATGGGTGAATTTTGGCGAATTAATCACCATTCTGTTCAGCCCTCTTGAAGCGATGACGTCAGTACGTGACGTTGCCTAGGTAAGAGAGCCGCCATTTTCATTTTCTCAAACACATTACAAAAACCGGGTCTCAGCTCTGTTAGTTTCCGTTTTATCGACTATTTTTTGGAACCTTGGAGACATCATGCCTCGTCGGAGTGTTGTCGAAAAGTGTAACAACACTAACAGGGAGTGATTCAAGTTGCACCACTGGCCCGAAGATGCAAAAGTGGCAAAAAATCTGCCGCCAGACCCCCATTGAATGTGCCGGAGTGTCTGCTCATTTTACCGGCAATGCTAAAGCAGACATGGCACAGAGATGTATGGATAACCTGCAGATGCATTTGCCACGATAAAGTCAACGAAATCACAAAGGTGAGTTTTGTTGATGTTGTTGACTTATGTGCTAATCACACATATTTGGTCGTGGCGTAACTGCCAGCTAATCGATGCTAACATGCTATTTAGGCTAGCCCTATGTTCATTTGAAACTATATTACGTTTCCTTCCACCCACATTTAATGCGAAAAAAACACTTACCAATCGACGGATTTAAGTTGCTCCAGTGTCACAAGATGCGAAAGTCGTGATCGTTTGGTCCGCACATTTTACCGGCGATGTTAACGCAACTATTCAGCCATGCTATGACTATGAATAGCATCAATAGCTATTCGCTCAATAGCTTCAGTTTCTTCTTCAATGCTTTCATACTCCAACCATCCATTTCAATACATGCGTAATCTGTTGAATCGCTTAAACCGCTGAAATCCGAGTCTGAATCTGAGCTAATGTCGCTATATCTTGCTGTGCTATTCGCCATTGTTTGTTTACATTGGCAGCATTGTATGACGTCACAGGAAAATGAACAGTGGCTTCTAGAGAGCGAAAATAAGGCTTTTTAAAGCTTTTTTTAGGGAAATTCCGGGACCGGTAAAATTTTGAAAAAAACTTCAAAAAATACAACAAGCCACTGGGAACTGATTTTTATTGTTTTTAACCCTTTTGAAATTGTGATAATGTTCCCCTTTAATTTCGTTTTCGCTACCAGCCTCCACACTCCAACCATCCGTTTCAATACATGCGTAATCTGTTGAACCGCTTACAGTGCTGAAATCCGAGTCTGAATCCGAGCTACTATGCTATACCTTTCTGTGCTATCCGCCATGTTTTTTTTTTGGTGGCTTCACGCAGTGACATCACAGGACAATAGACGGGTGGATATAGCGATGGTGTAAATCAGGCACTTTGAAGCCGTTTTTCGGGATAGTGCGTGATGGGTAAAATTTTGAGAAAAACTTAGAAAAATAAAATAAGCCGCTGGGAACTGATTTTTATTGGTTTTAACCCTTCAGAAATTGTGGTGATGTTCCCCTTTAAGGTCCCCCTCCTCGAACATGTTTTTACACGGGTAAGTGCGCCTTGTATTTCTTAAATCTCCGGCTCTTAGCTTTGTATGGACTTATCGATCGTTTACAAACTGAGTTCAGGGAGGAAGTGACGCCAGAGAGACCGCGCCACAGCCAGTTTCATAATAAAGCTGTTTCGTAACTCAGAGATAAACGCTAGAAAATTGTCCAATGTCCAGGTCAGCTGTAAAACTTTGTCCTGTCATGTTTTATGGTCACGTTCTGTTTGGTTTTGGACTCATTGTGCACTCTTGTTTGTTTTTGTCACCATGACAACTCATTAGTTTTCACCTGTCATGTCACGCACACTTGGACTCATGCACCTGTTCATCACTAAAGCACTATTTGAGCCTGCAGTTGCCAGGCAGTCAGCCTGGCGATAACACCCTCTACACACTCCTGATTGCTCACCTCTTGCCATAGTTTCATGCTTTTCACGTCACAGTGAGTGTAGTTTGGTTTCATGTCCTTAGTCTGTTAATGTGTTGGTTTTGTTTGCTCAGCCAAGTTTTGAACCTCTGCTGAGAGCGCCTTTCGTTTGTTCCTGCGTTAAGTTTGTTCCCCGCCTTGTATGCGCCGTTTTGTTTGGTACTTTTTGAGTGATTAATTAAAAGATGTCAGTACCTTCACGTCATTTCTGGTCCAGTCGATTTGCACCACGAGGAGACAAACCTCATCAAAGTCCTAGTTATGACATGTTCATTTGTGGAAGGAGAGACAACGAGAATGCGGGCTCCTGTGGATTTGGTCAAAAATGTAGCGCATGCTTTTTATTACCTGGCCGTCGAGGGAAGACTGCAAAAAACACCTAATGCTTTTGGACTGGCAAAGCAGACTATCAGTTATTGTCCGCCATGTATGTCGTGGACTCAACGTCTAGATCCAGAGTTTAAAAAGTCACCAAAAACGAATGGACAATGAAGGTGAAGGCAAAATAGTGAGGAGTGTCCTGACCGGATATCTAGATCCTGAGATTGTTCGTTGTAAATGTTCTTTGTCACATTGTGTACTTCCGTGTCCAATGATTAGTTTATGATGGCTCAGGTGTGATTCACCACAATAGGGCCACACAGCACACTGGATTCCAGTTCATTGAAATACCACAACACTAAATATTGTTCAGATAAGTTACATTTAAGAACTTGCACACAAAGCAACACTGGCGGTGTAGAAGGGGCCTCAGTGGCTGCTGCAAATGTGAACTACTTTAATTCTTGAGGTAATGAGCTCAGCGACTGTCTGTTGGGATTGAGTGCTGCATAGGTGTCGGTCTGGTGAAGTGGGGTTTGAGCCATGTTTAAGATCAATACATAAATAATAGATCCATGAGATCCATTATTTAAATTTGTTTAACTAGTAAATGAACCTAAAATATTACTTTTTTTAATCTTTGTGGAAAATATTGGACACAATGTGATGCAAGTGTAAGCCACTGTGACACTATTGTTATTTTTTTTTAATGTTTTTATTTTATTTTTTATAAATGGCTGTGATGATAATGTCAATGATGGATTTCTAATCACTGCTGTGTTAAAATTCTTATCAATATTGATATTGTTGTGGATATCATTCATTTTTGTTTGACTACTTTTGGATTGTTTTGTGTCATGTTTGTGTGTCCTCTCAATTGCTCCGATGATTGTGACGTGAAGTGAATTATATTTATGTAGCGCTTTTCTCTAGTGACTCAAAGCGCTTTACATAGTGAAACCCAATATTTAAGTTACATTCAAACCAGTGTGGGTGGTACTGGGAGAAGGTGGGTAAAGTGTCTTGCCCAAGGACACAACGGGAGTGACTAGTATGGTGGAAGCGGGAATGAAACCTGCAACCCTCAATTTGCTGACATGGCTACTTTACCAACCGAGCTATGCCACCCCGAATCTATTCAGGCTATTCTGAATGTTGCCGGGCAGGGTTTGGTTTTGGAATCGGAATTGGAATTGGAATTGTATTAGTATGGTATTGTTGTGTATTATTTTGTTGGGATTGATGAATAAAATAAAATACAGTAAAATACAAAATAAAAACATAACAAAACGCACACAAGCCTCTCCAGCCGGGCTATTCAATATATGGCCCGCGGGCCTTGGGAATGACACCATGCTGGCCCCCGAGTTCAGTTCAAAACTTGGGAGACAGTAACAGTTATAGATACTACTTCAGTAGAAGCATTTAAGTCCCATCTTAAAACAAATTTTTATACTCTAGCCTTTAAATAGACCCCCCTTTAGACCAGTTGATCTGCCGTCTCTTTTCTGCTCTTCTTCGTGGAGAGGTTATTAGGCGAGCACGGATAGCTGTTCAAAGTTGGGACCCGGGGTGGACCACTCATCTGTGCATCAGTTGGGGAAATCTCTGCGCTGCTGGCTTGTTTCCACTCAGGATGATCCCCTGTTGGCCCCACTATGGACTGGACTCTCACACTGCTAACTAGATCCACTCGACATCTATTGCACCGGCCGCCACATCTGCAATCCCCCTCCAATGTTTCTCATTGTATGCCATTGGGTTGATTTTTTTCTTGCCCTTATGTGGGTTCTGAGCCAAGGATGTCGTTGTGGTTTGTGCAGCCCTTTGAGACACTTGTGATTAATCCATCCATCCATTTTCTACCGCTTATTCCCTTTAGGATCGCGGGGGGCACTGGTGCCTATATCTCAGCTACAATAATCAAAATCTGATTGGATTGATTGATTGATACAGCTTAGAACCTTGTTGATCGCAAATGTTATTATCAAGGCTTAGGGCAGGCTGATTGCAAAAATATGTACTAATCAATTACACTGCAAAAGAAGGGACTCATAAATAACTGATACAAAATTAATTTACATCCAATTAAGCAGTGCTTACATAAATAGATTCTACCTAAATAAATAATCATAATTTGTTTTCTTAAATTCATTTATAAATAAATGGATACAATTAAACTGCAAATGAAAATACAACCTCACCAATTTAATCATATTTTTTGCGCTTAATAACCTTCTCTATGACTTTAGCTCTCGACTTCTTTGGTTAGTTTGATATAGTCATTACTGCCACTTGTGGCGCAGCTGAGAAACAGATATTTTTTGGGGGCCCAACAATGGGTTACAAAACACTAGTATAGAGGAACTGGGACCACTGTAAAAACATCGGCAGATCCTTGCATTGACATTTCAACTTACCACACCATACCATACCATACCCTACCAACTTTATTTATGAAGCCCTTTAAAAACAACCACAGTTGAAAAACAAAGTGCTGTACACCACAAAGAAAATAGAGGGAAAGGACGGACTAAAAAATAACATTTAAAACAGAAGTAAAATACACATTGTAAAAGCAAATACAAATTACCCTAAGAACAATTTATTAGATAAAAAGCAGTTGAAAAAAGTTAAAAAACAGTTTAAAGTCTCATGCTGGGTTAATAGCCAGTGAAAAAAAATTGATGTTCAAACTCATAAACTTTATTTATTTTTTTTGCAAATAATAATTAACTTAGAATTTCATGGGCGCAACACGTGCCAAAGTAGTTGGGAAAGGGCATGTTCACCACTGTGTTTCATCACCTTTTCTTTTAACAACACTCAATAAATGTTTGGGAACTGAGGAAACTAATTGTTGAAGCTTTGAAAGTGGGAATTCTTTCCCATTCTTGTTTTATGTAGAGCTTCAGTCGTTCAACAGTCCGGGGTCTCCGCTGTCGTATTTTACGCTTCATAATGCACCACATATTTTCGATGGGAGACAGGTCTGGACTGCAAGCAGGCCAGGAAAGTACCCGCACTCTTTTTTTACGAAGCCACGCTGTTGTAACACGTGCCGAATGTGGCTTGGCATTGTCTTGCGGAAATAAGCAGGGGTGTTCATGAAAAAGATGGTGCTTGGATGACAACATATGTTGCTCCAAAACCTGTATGTACCTTTCAGCATTAATGGTGCCTTCACAGATGTGTAAGTTACCCATGCCTTGGGCACTAATGCACCCCCATACCATCACAGATGCTGGTTTTTGAAATTTGCGCTGACAACAGTCTGGATGGTTCGCTTCCCCTTTGGTCCGGATGAAACGGACCAAAGGGGAAGTACTTCCTCAGCATTAGCACTTTGTGGAAGAGTTGCGCTTCCGGGTTCTTCGGACCACCAATCACCGACATGCCAGGCTCTTCCAGGGTTACAACGATGTTTTATTTTCAGCAATGTGCAAAGTCTTTTACTGCTTTTCAGCAACGTTCAAAGTTTTTTGAGTGCTTTTCACCAATTGTTTTTCGGTCGGTCTGGCTCTCGCTCACGCTCATGCTCATGCTCCTCCATCCACACCTTCTCCTTCCCGGCTGCTGCCTTTAACAGAGCGACGGGTGATTGATTGATTGATTGAAACTTTTATTAGTATATTGCATAGTTCAGTACATATTCCGTACAATTGACCACTAAATGGTAACACCCGAATACGTTTTTCAACTTGTTTAAGTAGGGGTCCACGTTAATCAATTCATGGTAAGAATGATTAGATAAACACGCCCAGGTGGGCCATCTACGCACCTGTCAGTAATCTCAAAGCCGGTCCTGGCACACCCCGCTTCGCTGCAGGTCCGCAGCCCCCCCCCCAAACACCCAAACACACACACACACACACACTTATAAGAACACAATTGCTAATACTTGGTTCACTTTCAGACCTCAATATGTACATGGAGTATTGTTGGCATTTGTTTAATATTTTTTAAATGTGGCTTTATGGGAGGGATTGAGGACTCCCTCCAAGCTGCTTTGTTAGCCACCTCTTACTTGCCGTATATTAAGTTTATAAATTACAATGCATGAAAAAAAAAAAGTGTTATTGTTTTACATAGGGATTGTGAATGATTAAAAAAACCCAATAAATATCCTAAATGTTGTACCACTATGAGGGTTTTTGGAGGTATGCATGAAAGCTGAGCAGTAAACATACGGTGGATGATGCATTTTTTTTACCACTTGTTCCAATTGCAGCAAGCTTACCCTTGATTGACTATTGAGGCTCTGGTGCTGGTGTGAATGCATGTAGACACAAACAATTTGGGCTCGACTGAGAAGCTCCTCGGCCCGGCTTAAAACCCAACGCCAGCTCTTTTACTGCCTTTGTAGTCACTAGAAATTCAGCTGTTATCTGGAATGTACCAGCTGTCCACTGTACACCAAAAAAAAACTGCTGCCGTTCCCAAACCTGATCCTGGCATTCGAGTGAAGAGGTACCAGGAGGACGTTTGGGGAGGAGGGGGACAGGCCCCCTCTTGGCTCCCCCGGGAAGAATGTGATGGACAGCAGTGGAGGGGAGTAAAGCAACAGGCTGGCCCTCACACACTAATGACACAAAAGGTGTATGAATCAGCATGTGTGTGTTTGCATGTAAATATGGAGACGTGAGACATTCATTGTGAACATGCCTTTCTAAGTATAGCCTTAATAGAAGGGTCTCGTGCATGCAAACGCACCATGTGTTCACACATATATAGCTGCCTCCGCAATCAGACTCAAACAGCCTGATAACCCCAAAGAGCTTGATTGATGATGGCCGCGACTTTGAAGTAAAGCTTATCTAAATACTCTGCAGAGAAAGGTCCTTCAACGTATTGTACTGCTTAAAAGTGTTACCTCAGACCTGAAAACGCTGCATAGTGCGGGCCAGGCAAGGGTCACTTTGTAAACAAACAATAGTGTTTGCATACATTCGTTTATTTATGCAGACCTGTCACAAATCTATTTGGATCGCAACTAAAATAGTTTTTAAGAATTCTTCATGTTCATACAATGTTTTTTTTTAGATGTCTTACTTTGAAAGTATCACTCCCGCTTTCGGTTTCGCATATGATAAGTTGCTTTTGGTGTTGAAATCATTGATTTGGTTGCACACCTGCTCTACTTTAATAATAATAATAACAATAATGAATTACCTTTGTAATGCACTTTACATTTGTTAAAATCTCAAAGTGTTACAAAGTATAAAAAAACATTAAAAAAAACAGAAAGTTAGAATATATATGTCACGATCCGGGACTCGGATCGTTCATTGTTTTGCCCTTTTTATGTCTTTGTTAATGTTTTGATTCTGGACTCTGCCGATCCTTGTTTGAGCACTTCCTTGTTTGTTAGTTACCATGGCAACGTATTGTGTTCCTCCTCACGGGCTCCTGTCACACACTTGTTTCTAATAATCATTTGTGTATTTAAGCCCACCTGATTCCTTAGTTCGTCCTCGGTCCATTGTTTGCTTTTCGCAACACGTCACGGTTTGTATTTGGTATCATAGATTATTTTGTGCTAAGTTCCGCCTTAGCTTCACGTGCGTGTGGCACGTCGTTTAATGTTTTCTGTTTCCTGCTACGTTTTAGCATTAGCTTTCCGTGCATTGGCACGCGCTTTGTTTTTCCCCCTTTTGCACCATTCTTCGTTTGTTTTATTATATTAAAACTTGTTCTTAGCTGCAATCCTGCTGACTGGTAGTGTGTGCATCCACGAAGTGGCAACTCCGCGCAGCAAGTGCGCCGCGAAGCGTGACAATATAATAAAGAAAAAAAACATTTACTTTAGTCTATGGCAGGGGTGTCAAACTCAAATACAGAGTGGGCCAAAATTCTAAACTGAACAAAGCCGAGAGCCAAAGTTGAACAACTCAACCTTTTAATAGGGACCCAAACAAGTTTTGCACTGAATATTGAACAAGCAAGGCTTATATAACTTTATAGTGACATGCAAAATTGAGTTTTGTTAGTAGCGGGGTGTATATTGTAGTGTCCCGGAAGAGTTAATGCTGCAAGGGGTTCTGGGTATTTGTTCTGTTGTGTTTATGTTGTGTTACGTTGCGGATGTTCCCCCGGAATGTGTTTGTCATTCTTGTTTGGTGTGGGTTCACAGTGTGGTGTAACAGAGTTAAAGTTGTTTATACGGCCACCCTCAGTGTGACCTGTATGGCTGATGACCAAGTATGCCTTGCATTCACTTGTGTGTGTGTTGAAGCCAGATATATAACGTGACTGGGCCGGCACGCTGTTTGTATGGAGGAAAAGCGGACGTGACGACAGGTTGTAGAGGATGCTAATAGCAGTACCTTTAAGGCACGCCCCCAATATTGTTGTCGGGGTGGAAATTCGGGAGAATGGTTGCCCCGGGAGGTTTCGGGGTGGGCACTGAAATTCGGGATTCTCCTGGAAAAATCGGTAGGGTTGGCAAGTTTGAGAATTAGCGTTGAATGCGGTGATACAGCGGCACCGCCACTGTATAATATCGGAGGGCCAGCTCTAATGTTAATTTATTATTGCCTCAAGGGCCAAATGAAATTACATGGCGGGCCAAAACCGGCCCGCGGGACAGAGTTTGACACTCATGGTCTATGGGCTTTTTGACTTGTCTATGGCTGCAACATAATAGGAGAGTTTCAGTTACCAGCACTTTTTAGTTCCCTTCACCTCATCCCTCTCTGCTCTTTGCCAACAAAAGTTAAAATAAAGGTAAATGTAATGTGAAATGGTCATTTATTTAATTTGTCATTTTTATGTACTTGTATTTCACATCATTTGCACGCAAAACCATAATTACTCTCTATAAAATATGTTTTGTGTTGATATTTTTGGATGTCTGAAATGGAATAATTGGATTGCCTTTAGACCACCGAGCCCAGGAATAAAACCATACCGTCCAATTTTTAGCAGCAAATTCCCTAAAAACACTACAGTGCTCATGTTGTATGGAGCAGTGTTTCTTAACCATAGGGCCCATTGTTGGGCCGCAAAAATATATATTTTTCCCAACTGTGGTGTATGGGCAATAACGTAAGCAGGTGTAATACACTTTTCCACCACTTGTGGCAGTAATGACAACTTCAAACAAACATAAGAAATCTGAAGCTAATGACAGAGATCATTTTCTCAAGCGCAAAAATTATGATTAAATGTTCATTTTATTGTCATTTTAGTGACAAACCGTATATATTTTATTATTTATTATTAATTTAGTTAGATTTGATATATTTTAGCACTGTGTCACAATATGTACATTTTTTTCATCAGTTTTTATGAGTCCTTTTTTTGCAGTATATTTGATGTATTTATTTTTTCTGATAAGCCTGACCTTAGCCTAAGGTTTATGTATTGAATAAATCAGACATAGTTGTGATAAACACATGCTTTCATTTAATCTGACAATGTTGTAAACAATAAGTAATTTAGATATAATTATTGAAAAATCAGTGATAACATTTGAGTGGGCCCCTGGCCCTGGGCCCTTCTGTAGTAGATAAGTAAGGCCCGGGGCCTAGAAGGTTAAGAACCCCCGGGTATAGAGTAAGTTGGACTACAACACATTGGCAGATCCTTGACATTCCAACCTTGCTGGCAAACATAGAACACTGGGGTTAATACGTATCATTTTAAATAACTGAGGCGTTCCTCAAGTCACCCCTTTAAGTCCTCTCCTTTTTGGCAGCTACACAATATGATTAATGTTACTAATGTGTTGTAACTTGTTTACTTCAGATGCAATCAATTGTCAATTGTTCAACTTCTATACTTACACCGGTGGTGTTCCTCAAGGTTCCGTTGTGGGCCCTCTGCTTTTCATCCTTTGTGCTATTCAACTGATAGACAATGAGTTCAGTTCAAAAAAACATTTGAGACTCATATTTTTGCAGCAAACTCTTAAAAAACACTCCAACGCTGTCATAGAGATAATCTTTGACTAGCTTTTTTTTTTTGTCTGTCTGTAGCTTTCTGGAAATGTGGCGCCCAAACAATTTTGTTTGAGGGTGTCCAAACTGTTTCCACCAAAGGCCGCATGATGGGAAAAAAAAAATTATTTGTAAAAAATACATTTAAAAATGCTATAAATAGACAAGATTCATCATTTTGTGTCAACTTTGTGTTAAAGGTGGCAAAGCATATGATAGTGAACACAATTTTAGTTGTTTTTTTCATTATTATTATTTACTATTACTATTATTTCATTTCTTCTGTAGCCGAGGATCGGACCGGACACGTTTCCAGTGAGGGTTGGACTCCGCCAAGGCTGTCCTTTGTCACCGATTCTGTTCATAACTTTTATGGACAGAATTTCTAGGCGCAGTCAAGGCGTTGAGGGGTTCCGGTTTGGTGGCCACGGGATTAGGTCTCTGCTTTTTGCAGATGATGTAGTCCTGATGGCTTCATCTGGCCGGGATCTTCAGCTCTCACTGGATCGGTTCGCAGCCGAGTGTGAAGCGACCGGAATGAGAATCAGCACCTCCAAGTCCGAGTCCATGGTTCTCGCCCGGAAAAGGGTGGAGTGCCATCTCCGGGTTGGGGAGGAGACCCTGCCCCAAGTGGAGGAGTTCAAGTACCTAGGAGTCTTGTTCACGAGTGGGGGAAGAGTGGATCGTGAGATCGACAGGCGGATCGGTGCGGCGTCTTCAGTAATGCGGACGTTGTATCGATCCGTTGTGGTGAAGAAGGAGCTGAGCCGGAAGGCAAAGCTCTCAATTTACCGGTCGATCTACGTTCCCATCCTCACCTATGGTCATGAGCTTTGGGTCATGACCGAAAGGATAAGATCACAGGTACAAGCGGCCGAAATGAGTTTCCTCCGCCGGGTGGCGGGGCTCTCCCTTAGAGATAGGGTGAGAAGCTCTACCATCCGGGAGGAGCTCAACGTAAAGCCGCTGCTCCTCCACATCGAGAGGAGCCAGATGAGGTGGTTCGGGCATCTGGTCAGGATGCCACCCGAACGCCTCCCTAGGGATGTGTTTAGGGCACGTCCAGCTGGTAGGAGGCCACGGGGAAGACCCAGGACACGTTGGAAAGACTATGTCTCCCGGCTGGCCTGGGAACGCCTCGGGATCCCCCGGGAAGAGCTAGACGAAGTGGCTGGAGATAGGGAAGTCTGGGCTTCCCTGCTTAGGCTGCTGCCCCCGCGACCCGACCTCGGATAAGCGGAAGATGATGGATGGATGGATGGATGGATTATTTCATTTTTCATTAGTGCTATTCAACCGTTAGATCGTGAGTTGAGTTAAAAAAAAAACTTTGGAACTCACATTTTTGCAGCACACTCTTAGAACACTCGAGTATGTCATAGAGATACAGTAATCTTTGACTATTTTTTTTTTTTTTTTACAGACAGTCCTTAAAAGCAGCAGAATGCTCCTGTAACTCTGTCAAAATGAATAAACCAAAATCCGACGTCCACTCAAGAGGACTCTGGATATTGAAAGAAAAAATCTGCCCCCACCCTCCATTTTGTTTGAGGGTGTCCAAACTTTTTCCACCAAAGGTTACATACTGGAAAAAAAAGTAATTGCATTTTTTTTTTTTTAAAGTAATTGTAATTTTTTTTTTTTTTTTTTTTAATCTTATGAATAGACGATATTCATATTCAAGAACAAAACTTTGTGTCAGCTTTGTGTTATAGGTGGTATTAGTATCACAATTTTAGTTGTTATTTCATTATATTAGTGTTTTTTGTTCTTTTATTTGTTCTTACAATTTCACGTTTTTATATTATTTTGACAATAAGCGGCTGGCTACTGATTTAGTTGAATATCCCTGATTTAGACCTTTTGAAATGCATTACTCACACAATCGGAGGTACCACTGTATCAGGGTTGTACGGTTTACCGGTATCAGTATAGTACCGTGATACTAATGAATCATATTCGGTACTATACCGCCTCTGAAAAGTACCAGTACCCCACCCGTTGTCGTCACAAACCCCCTCAGGAAGAGGTGCCACAGTCAACAGTGTTGTAACTTCTTCAAAATCACTAACCTGTGTCTCGATGGAGACAAACCAAGTACGATTAATTCATGTATCAACCCTGTAGAACGAATTATAGTTATGCATGATGTACTACACACCTCAGCACACTGGAGACATTATAGGCGATTGGCTAAAATATTGTTTATAGTTGATAAAGTCAAGACAAAAATATCTATATATCCAATCAGTAACCATTAAGACGATCATCTTAACTTTAAACATACTGTTTACATGTGAATGAAGGCCATACTTAGTCAACAGCCATACATGTAACACTAAGGGTTGCCGTATGAACAACGCCAACACTGTCATAAACATGTGCCATATAGTGAAACCACACTAAACAACAAGGACAAACACATTTTGGGAGAATTTTTGCACCGCAACACAGCAAAGATACTACAGACCAAATTCCCAGAATTCCCTGAAGCACCAACTCTTCTGGTGTGTTACAATATAAACAAGCGCCATTGGTGGATCTACACCTAACATCCACTGTAATGATACCAAGTAGAGGAGTGTATATAGTCGATACTACTATGATTACATCAATATTCTTTAGCATCACAAAATCTTCTCTCTATTAAAAAAAAATTACATTATGTTTATAAACTCATGAGGACACATGAGGACTTTGAATATGACCAATGTATGATCCTGTAACTACTTGGTATCGGATTGATACCCAAATGTGTGGTATGATCCAAAACTAATGTAAAGTATCCAAACAACAGAAGAATAAGTGATTAGCACATTTTAACAGAAGTGTAGATAGTGAAGTGAAGTGAATTATATTTATATAGCGCTTTTCTCAAGTGACTCAAAGCGCTTTACAAAGTGACACCCAATATCTAAGTTACATTTAAACCAGTGTGGGTGGCACTGGGAGCAGGTGGGTAAAGTGTCTTGCCCAAGGACACAACGGCAGTGAATAGGATGGCACAAGCGGGAATTGAACCTGCAACCCTAAAGTTGCTGGCACGGCCACTCTACCAACCGAGCTATATTAAAAGAGAAGATTAATAGTGGATTAATAAGTACATTAATAATTCATTTTCTACCAATTGTCCTTAATAATGTTCGCAAAATAATAAAATGGAAGATGACAAAATAAGTTACTGCATATGTCAGCAGCTAAATTAGGAGTTTTTGTTTGCTTACTTACTACTAAAAGACAAGTTTTTTTTTGTATGTTCACTATTTTATTTATTAGGACAAACTTGCAATAAGAAACATGTAACCGAAGATTATTTGATAAAATAAATCCAATAATGACATTTTTTAGAGAAGTACCGAAAAGTATCAAAATATTGGTATCGGGACAACACTACACTGTATATATTATGGCGACTGTACACAGCCCGTTTTAGCATCCTCACTCCAAATGTAGGAAGTGTACATTCTTCAGCAGCTCCCGTGTTTACGTCGTCGCATCGCCCTCACCCGTTCACCTGCGAGCGTAATATTTCGTTCACAGTTCATTTGATGTCGTTATCTGGCATTAGCCACAGTCTTCCTCTCCCTTCGTCTTCTGTGCGAAGCCCCCTCAGGTTAGAGGCCCTCGTCTCGCCCTTTCCCCGCTAAACGACTTAACCAAACTAATGAATTAGCCAATTAATCAGAGCAGGACCCCCTCTCCCTTGCCCTTAAGTGCTCGTTTATAGAGGCGGCCCGCCCCTTTGACCTCTATCCCTGGAGGGCTCCTGCAGCCAGCTCCACCGCGTTAAACATGAAATAAATATCATTTCCAGGCCGTGTTAATTCCTCGCATAACCATTCATAAGTAATTAGTTACACTTACTGTATGCATTCCAGGTTGTCAATACGTGTGTGTGTGTGTAATCTTGTATTTCTACCCTTCTTGAGACATCAACAAGGAAAAGTACCTTGCATATGAGGACCGGTGAACAAGTTAGGACATAAGTCATGGTCCCAATACGGAAAACCATTGGATCTAATAGAGAATGTCTCATTAGCACCCCTAGTGGAGAAATCTATCAAAAAAATGAGGGTGGTCCCAAAAAGGATGTTTTTTTTTTCAAATTCACTGTGTGTCACTTTTAAAAGTGCTCCCCTTTAGGTCAACATATGAAGTAACAAGTGTGTGTGAAAAAATTTAAGTGCTCCACCTCTGTTCAACATATGAAAAAACAAGTGTGTGTGAAAAAAATTAAGTGCTCCCCATCTGGTCAACATGTGAAATAACAAGTGTGTGTGAAAAAAAACAAGTGCTCCCCCTCAACATATGTACTAACAAGTGTGTAAGGAATTGAAACGCGCCCCCTTTAGCCAAAATTATAAAATATATATACATATATATATATATATATATATATATATATATATATATATATATATATATATATATATATATATATATATATATATATTTTTTTTATATGTCTTGATTGGATTATCCAGAGAATAGTGCTCGATACCGAGGTAGAGCGCAATATGTAGGTGTGGGAAAAATCACAAGACTACTTCATCTCTACAGAACTGTTTCATGAGGGGTTCCTTCAATCATCAAGAGAAAATCTGATGATTGAGGGAACCCCTCATGAAACAGTTCTGTAGAAATGAAGTAGTCTTGTGGATTTTCCCACACCTACATATATATATTTATATATATATATATCCATCCATCCATTTCCTACCGCTTATTCCCTTTCTGGGGTCACGGGGGGAGCTGGAGCCTATCTCAGCTACAATCGGGCGGAAGACTGGGGTACACCCTGGACAAGTCGCCACCTCACCGCAGGGCCAACACAGATAGACAGACAACATTCACACTCACATTCACACACTAGGGCCAATTCAATGTTGCCAATCAACCTATCCCCAGGTGCATGTTTTTGGAGGTGGGAGGAAGCCAGAGTACCCTGAGGGAACCCACGCAGTCACGGGGAGAACATGCAAACTCCACACAGAAAGATCCCGAGCCCGGGATTGAACCCACGACTACTCAGCACCTTAGTATTGTGAGGCAGATGCACTAACCCCTGTGCCACTGTGCTGACAATACGGAAAACCATTGCATCTAATAGAGCAGTTGTCCCCAACCACCGGGCCGCGGCTCGATTGGTACCAGGCCGCAGAATAATTTTGTTTTAATTATTTTTATTTAATTTTTTTATTAAGTCAACATAAAAAAACACAAGATACACTCACAATTAGTGCACCAACCCAAAAAAACTCCTTTTTTCATGACAAAAAAACAAACGAACCCCTCCCCCCTTTTTTTGTAGCTGCGTTGACCGGTCTGCAGCTACAAAAAGGTTGGGGACCACTGTAATAGAGAATGTCTCGTCTGCACCCCTGGTGGTAAAATCTATCAAAAGTGAGGGTGGTCCCGAAAAGGAGGGATATTTCAAATTGACTGTGGGTCGCTTTTAAAAATGCTACCCTTCCGGTCAACATATGAAATAACAAGTGTGTGTAAAAACATTTAAGTGCTCCCCCTCTGGCCAACATATGTAATAACTAGTGTGTGTCAGAAATTGAAACGCGCCACCTTTGCCCAAAATTAATTAAAAAAAATATATATATATATATATATAAATTGTGCAGCCCTTTGAGACACTTGTGATTTAGGGTTATACAAGTAAACATTGATTGATTGATTGATTGAAAAATAACCAAAAGCTTACCTTTTTTATATTTGCAAAGTATGTATGTATTATCAATGTTGTAAATATAAATCTATATATAACTAGTAAGGGTGGTCCTAAAGAGGTAGGCATTTTCCTCAGGTCTCAAGAAGGTAACAAATGCAAGAGTGTGTGTGTGTGTGTGTGTGTGTGTGTGTGTGTGTGTGTGTGTGTGTGTGTGTGTGTGCTTTAATCCATTTAAAGCAATGCAGCCACTTTCTCTCCACATGAAGCTTATCTGTAGCTGCCGGGGCCAAAAATCATTTGCAGTCGAGTAAAATGAGTGGAAAATAATGGGGAAAATATCAAGTGCATCTTTCCCCTTTTATTTTTTGTTTCCAATTTCTTCCACCTGTGCCGAGCTTTATCGGGGCGAACGCATCGCAACATCTTTTATTTTCACTTAGATTTTATTTATTTTTTCATTTTCCGACGCTCTATTTAACAGTTTTATTCATCTCCGAGCCTGCAGGCAAGGGCCCAGTGTTGCTATTTATTTATTATTATTTTTTTTTTTTGCACCTCCCCTCATCCCCTTTGTGCGCAGAAGAAGTAAGCAGCCGCGTGTTTAATGGAGGGAGAATGTCGTGATTACTTAATGGTTTCCCAGGCAGCCGCGAACTGCTGGAATTAAATTCCGCATCTGCTTTCCGAGGCGTTAATCTCCCCTGCTCACATTCCGCCTGTTATGATGTGCAGGCGAGAGATAAAGCTAAAACCGACTCAAGCGGGCTGTCGTTGGCTTGCTGATGACAAAATTAACTTTTTGTCTCTAATGGAGGTAATGGGCCTGCTTAAAGCCGAATGACAGAAACAAATGCAGCTGTGAAAGTGAGCATTGTTTTTTTGAGACTTTTTCGTCTGTTTAATCATGCTAATAGTACACCTACTGGATACCTTGTTACTAGGGCTGCGAATCTTTGGGTGTCCCAAGATTCGATTCAATATTGATTCTTGGTGTCGCGATTCGATTATATATCGATTTTTTTCGATTCAACGCGATTCTCGATTCAAAAACAATATTTTTCCGATTCAAAAGGATTCTGTATTCATTCAATACATGGGATTTCAGCAGGATCTACCCCAGTCTGCTGACATGCTAGCAGAGTAGTACATTTTTTCTAAAAAGCTTTTATAATTGTAAAGGACAATGTTTTATCAACTGATTGCAATAATGTAAATTTGTTTTAACTATTAAACGAACCAAAAATTTGACTTATTTTATCTTTGTGAAAATAATGGACACAGTGTGTTGTCAAGCTTATGAGATGCGATGCAAGTGTAAGCCACTGTGACGCTATTGTTCTTTTTTCATTATTTTAACAAATGTCTAATGATAATGTCAATGAGGGATTTTTAATCACTGCTATGCTGAAATTATAACTAATATTGATACTGTTGTTGATAATATTCATTTTTGTTTCACTACTTTTGGTTTGTTTGTGTCTCCTCAATTGCTCTGTTTATTGCAGTTCTGAGTGTTGCTGGGTCAGGTTTGGTTTTGGAATTGGATTGCATTGTTATGGTATTGATGTGTATTGTTCTGTTGGATTGATGTAAAAAAAATTCAAATAAAAAAATCTAAAAATTTACAAAAATAAAAAGATACATTTAAAAAAAAAAAGAGAATCGCTTCTGAATCGAACAACGTGAGAATCGCTATTTGTATTCGAATCTTTTTTTTTTTCCCCCTCACCCCTACTTGTTACTAGCGAAAAACTGGCTTGGGGCAACGGATCCGGGCAACGGATCATAACATAGCTAACACATACACGCTCAGCTTACGTCAGGCCGATTAGAAAAATAAGTGCTAACCAAAATCCTCCATAAGAAGGTACTAATAACTGACCAAAATAAATCCATACAATTATGTTGTACTAATATAAATCAACTAAACCAATAATTGTCACGCCTGTAAATCAGGTTTTATGTTTGATCATGTTTTGTTTTGTTTTCTGGACTCTTGTTCCATTTTGCACTTCCTGGTTTGCTTTTGTTACCATGTCAACGCATTAGTTCCCACCTTGTTACGCCCCTGCCCTCAGTCCCGCACCTGTTCCTGATTATCACAGCCAGTATTTAAGTCATTTTCTTTCTGTTCATCAGTCTGGGAACTTTGCTTTCATTGCCTTTCGTACTTCATGCCATGCTTTTCGATTCATCCACGCCAAGTAAGTTTTTGTTTGTATTTATGCCTTTGATGGTATCTTTTGTTTGTTTGTAGATAGTATTGCCATTGTGCTGTTTTTGTTCTAAGTTTTAGTATAAATTAGTATCCGCCATCGAGCGCGCTTTTTGTTTTTCCTTTTTTTTTGTATTTTGAGTGTAAATAAAAACAAACATGTACCTTAATTCACGCCTGGCTCGTCCTGTAATCCTCTGCGTCGAAGGAACACACAATCCATGTCCAGGTCTGACAATAATGAATATATTTCTCAACTAAACTTTCAATAAAATTTAAGTACAGTGGAAAATACAGTTTGACCACTTTAATTTATATTTTTGCGCTTAAGAAGCTTTTTAATGACTTGAACTCCATATTTCTTCTGTTTGTTTGAGATTTGCATTACTGCCACAAGTGGTGAAAAAGTGTATTGCATTGGACCACAGCTGAGGAACACATTTAGTTTTTTCCTCACACAGAAACGAGCTCAAGTTCTGTGGATGACGTCAAATACCGAGTCTGGCGATGGAAAGGGGGCGCTCTAAATACAGTCAATTATACACCCATTGCTCAAAAACTAATTGATATTAAGGGAAATGACTGCCAAATTCATTTCCAGGCGCAAAAACGTACATATAAAGGACTTGTTGGTGAAATTTGGACGCCGTGGGTCCTTTAAGGTGTTATCAGTGGGAGTGCAAGCAAAGCCCAGGATCTTTGAGGGGGTGGCGGGGGTATCAGTCTGTGCCAGGTGGGTCCAGCGCCGCCGTAAATTACACCGAGCCCCCGTTTTTTTTTTTTGCCCACCGGCGGTCTCCTCCTTATTTCTAAATTACATCGTGATCACATCCTCTGAAAATAGGACATCATAAAAAAGATGAATGTATTAATTACCTTTACCGTCTTATCTCCCCCACGGCTCGCCCCTCCCCTTTTAACCCAGCCCCTCGCCGCGTGTAAGTATGTCGCTTATTTCATCGTGACAGGGGTAATGTATTCACAACAGTGCGCCATAAATACGCGGCGTTCGGCATGGCCAACTTGGGTGCCGCCCTGTGCCCACGCTGGATTGACAAACACCCCTCCTAACAAACCCCCCGCCCCCCCCCCCCTCCACCCCCCCGTCACTGCGAAATTAGGTTCTTGACCCGGCCTCCGACGCGTGCGTATATATTTCTACATACACCCCGCCCCCGTAGATTGTCATGCATGGCGTCCGACCACTGCAATGGGCCCCCGTATTCGAGTGAAGGGGTGTTTTTAATACACCTGCGAAATGAGACGGCACTCGTCATGAATATGCTAAAGTGGAGCTGTCACAGCAGTCAGAGTGATCTCTGGCGAGTGGAGATTCCTACTTTGAGGAATGGCACAGGCTGTCGTTTGAACAAATGGCCTTATTAACAGTTCAGAGGCCAAGGACAACAGCAAGGTGACGCGAAGGGAAATATCGAGTCGAGCGCGTTCCCCCCCCCCATCTCATCACGGCGCAGCCTCGGCTGAATGTCGTCTTACGTCCGGCTGTGAGCCCAAACGGCCCCCTCAAGTGGTTTGCCTGGCGTCACCCCGGGGTGAACTTGTCGTCCGCCTGTCAACATCTGTTCCCTCAAAGGGGTTCCACCTTAGTAATGACTTTGACTTTGGATGTGAGCGTCCCACACACGTCCTATCATTTTACTGCATGTATACTCCATGTCACTGAACTTTCACCTCCCGACCTCATTCCCAGACAGTTAAAGCCCCAACACCCCCCACCCCCACAGCTCGAAATGATATGCAATATATCGTATTTCCTTGAATTGCCGCCGGGTATATAGTATGCGCCTGCCTAGAATTACTGCCGGGTCAAACTCGTTTCGCTAAATATTATTTTTATTAGCGCATGTCTAGAATTTCCGCCGGGTCAAACTCGTTTCGCAAAATAATTAGCTCATGCCTAGAATTTCCACCGGGTCAAACTCGTCACGTCACGAGTGACACTTCACCGGTCATCATTTTCAAAATGGAGGAGGCTGATTTCAATAATTTGAAATCGCATATAGGGAAGAAGATTAAGAGCTATTCAGTAGGATTTAAGGTCCAAGCTATTCCATCCATCCATTTTCTATCGCTTATTCCCTTTTGGGGTTGCGGGGGCGCTGGCGCCTATCTCAGCTACAATCGGGCGGAAACCGGGGTACACCCTGGACAAGTCGCCACCTCGTCGCAGGGCCAACACAGATAGACAGACAACATTCACACTCACATTCACACACTAGGGCCAATTTAGTGTTGCCAATCAACCTATCCCCAGGTGCATGTCTTTGGAAGTGGGAGGAAGCCGGAGTACCCGGAGGGAACC
This sequence comes from Nerophis ophidion, assembly GCF_033978795.1. NCBI lineage: Eukaryota > Metazoa > Chordata > Actinopteri > Syngnathiformes > Syngnathidae > Nerophis > Nerophis ophidion. The sequence continues at coordinate 10,582,682 of NC_084612.1, read as the reverse complement.
CACGCATTCACGGGGAGAACATACAAACTCCACACAGAAAGATCCCGAGACTGGATTTGAACCCAGGACTGCAGGAACTTCGTATTTTAAGGCAGACGCACTAACCCCTCTTCCACCATGAAGCCAAGCTATTGAATATGCTAAAAAGAAAAGTAAGCAGCTATGTTTTATTATCATACCGTAGCTGCGTGTGTCAAATATGAGTCATTAAATGACTCCCGCCTCCTGGTGGTAGAGGATCCTTCTTGCGACAACTCGGCTGTAGAAGAAGTGACAACAAGCAGCAAGAGTGAGCAGCGATCGTTTATTTTTTCCTCTCGCTTGCACTTTTAACATGGAGGATTACATATCCAAAATAAAACAGTTTTCTAAACTGGACTTTCAATCGAAGCAGGAGGTAATAAAGGAAGATCTCCATCGAGACGGAGAGACTTTTAAAACTGAAGAAAGATAAGGAAGACTTCTATACACAAGTTATCAATGCTTTTGATCAGAAGGAGCTGCGCATGGACTTCATTTATAAGTAAAGGTAAGACCATAATAACGTTTTTTTTTTAATTAAATGTGCTTTTCATGATGGTATCCTTACATACATCACACTCAAATTTATAAGCGCAGGCCTAAATTTACCGTATGCCTTTGGTAAGCGCCGGAGTGAGAAGAGGTTTTCATATAATTAGCGCATGTTTGCATTTACCGCATGCCATTGGTAAACGTGAGAAGAGGTTTTAAATTAATTAGCGCCCCGGCGGCAATTCAAGGATATACGGTAACAGTAATTTTCACAGGTCGTCGTTGCTAAACATTGTTAAAACTCCCAAGAAGACATGAAAAGTTCCTAATGTCAATAATGGCTGCTAAATCAGTCATGCATATTCTGCAAATATCTGAGTTATTGTGTAGAAATATGGGGAAATGACTACAAAAGTATGGTTCATTCATTAACGGTGTTACAAAAAAGATAAGTTAGAATAATACATAATGTTGGATATTGTGACAGTCTCTGGCTATCGTGCGGGTTCTCAGGACCACCAAGGAATGACATTCTGTCAAGCAAGTGTAGACTTCTTTTATTTTGCAACAAGTAAGTCTTTTGCCGGTTTTCTTTGAAGACTTCCCGTTTTTCTGTTCGCTCCTCCGCTCCAGCTTTTCGGCTGAATGCGTCGTCTTCCTTGTGCTCGTTTGATCTCGCGCTCAGCATCGGCTTCCTTCTGGCTCCTTCTCTCTCCGTCTCTCCCCCCGGCGTTTACGTCCGCTGCCCTTTTTATACACTGCCAGAGGAGATTTAAATTGTGCCCAGCTGGGCGACCCACGCACCAGATAATATTTGCGGGGTCGATTCTGGCGCGCCTCGCCTCGCTGCTCCATGCCTCCTCGTCGCCATCTTGGGCCAGGCTCCGGCGTGCCCTGCCTCGCTGTCGGACTGCCCAGCCAATCCTCCTCGCCGCCATCTTGCTGCGGGCTACGGTGTGCCCTGCCTAGCTGTCGGACTGCCGGTTCTGCCTCTCCACAGATTTATAAAGACTATATAACATACATCCATAAACGTGGATGCATATGCAAAAATGCAAATTATGATCTGTACAGTAATCTATTTATTTAATTTTGCACCTTGTTGGTCTTTTATCCCGCACTACCATGAGCTAATGCAACCAAATGTTGTTCTTATCTGTACTGTAAAGTTCAAATTTGAATGACAATAAAATGGAAGTCTACGTCTAATACACAGAACATACAAACCCTTCATATATTGCATCAAAAATACTGAAATTCCACAACACATTGCATTTGCCAACAGCTCAAATTATACACAAAGGAAACTATAACCTACTACCCAAGAATACTCAACCAAAGAGGCGAAATACAATCTTAGAGAAAAATATAATTTAAAACACTCGCACGCACGTACAACACTTAAGTCGGGTTATTGTGTAGAAATATGGGGAAATAACTACAAAATTATGGTTCATTCATTAACGGTGTTACAAAAAAGATAAGTTAGAATAATGCATAATGTTGGAGATATAAAGACAATAAAACATACATCCATAAACGTGGATGCATATGCCATTTTTCCATTTTTTACCGCTTATTCCCTATGGGGTCGCTGGCACCTATCTCAGCTACAACCGGGTGGAAGGCAGTGTACACCCTGGACAAGTCGCAACGTCATCGCAGGGCCAACACAGATAGACAGACAACATTCACACTCACATTCACACACTAGGGCCAAATTAGTGATGCATGTGCAAAATTGCAATACGCTGCAAAAAGTCAGTGTTCAAAAACGAGAAAAAAACAAACAAAAATGAGGGGTATTTTATTTAAACTAAACAAAATTGTCTGCCAATAGAACAAGAAAATTCGGTTTGTCAAGACTTTCCAAAACACGTCAATTCAGTTAACCTCAATGACCCAAAAAATACCTTAAAATAAGTATATTCTCACGAATAACAAGTGCACTTTTCTTGGTATAAAAAGAAAAATGTGATCTTTTTGCTCAATATATTGAAAAATATTCTTAAATATATATATATATATATATATATATATATATATATATATATATATATATATATATATATATATATATATATATATATATTTATTTATTTATTTATTTATTTATTTTTTTTAATTTGTGGTGGCCGTAATTCTTTCGTGGCGGGCCGCCACAAATAAATGAATGTGTGGGAAACCCTGAGGTTAGGTGGGATTTACCCTGGATAACCTTAGCCGGCTTAGTGTAGAAGGGGCCTTAGACAGCAAACCTTTGTTTTCCTTCATTGTCAGTTGTTAGCATGTGTTGTTGTGACTGATGTCTCTGCGGTTCTGACACAGTAAATCAATACATTTGTGCATCGTAGCATTGCTAAAAACCGCCCAGTGAGAGCCCTCATTGATTCACTTGCATACCACAACGACCCATTTTGTTTGTTTTTTCGTTTTTTTTACCTCACAAACTCTAAATCCTTTCTCCTCTGCAACTTTTTGAAGGCGAGCACAGCCTGGCATGACAAACAACTCCTTACTTTTTTTTTTTTTCTCCTCGTGTGTGTGTGCGCGAACAGCTATTACCCTTTGGTGTCACACTTGGCATTTGTTTTAAGTTTTTTTCATGCACAAAGGCGCCATCATCCAGGGCCTGTAAAAAAAAAACCTCCGTGAGACGTTTTGCTTAACCTGCTGACACCAAAGAACCACTTAAGCTGTTTCCCACCGCCTTCATCCTCTGACTCGCTTTCCATTTGAAATCAATAACGAAGGCAAGACTGAAGGTAAACGCAGAAAGAGGACGTATGTTTATTCAATAATACACCAAACACCATTTAGTCGAAGGTACATTTTACATTAGTGTGTGTCTTTGTATCTTTGAAACGTCGGATTTAAAGTCTAAACTAAATCAATATGATTTGAAGTTAAAAGCTGTCAATATTAAAGCGTAAATACAATAAACAGTGACAAACACACGGAATAATCTGTTTTATTTCAGGTTTACATTTTTTCAGTTCTTTATGTTGTACTGAGCAACCAGGACAGATATCAGGGATTGTATGGGTGATTAAAAACCTTGAAAATGTTTGGATTTTAATGTTATGTTTTCAAGGTGTGAAAAATGCTTGAATTTTGGGTAAAGTGCTTGTAAATGCTTGGAAATGTTCATATTTCTCAACAGTCTTACTCAATTGGCTAATTACTACATGGAAAAAAAAATAAGTTTCCTTAAAAATTAAAGCTACACGCTTGATCTGTTGGCTTTGCACGAGCCCTTACGTTAGGTTGTTGTCATGCCAGAGGCTCTGTGTCGCCCCAAAGAGGACAGTGGTGCATCGGTCCATCATGCCCTGAGGTTGTCGTTTTAATGAACATTGGAAGGAAAATGACGAATACAAACTTTGGATAAAACGTGGATCAAATCCACGTGTAGCCTGCTGCTAAGTATGCAAAAAGGAAATCCAGCTTTTCTCAATGGGAGAGTCGCCTCTCTCTCTCTAGAGCAGGGGTGTCAAACTCAAATACAGAGTGGGCCAAAATTTTAAATTGAACAAAGCCGCGGGCCAAAGTTGAACAAATTAACCTTTTAATAGGGACCCAAACAAGTTTTGCATTAAATATTGAACAAGCAAGGCTTATATAACTTTAGTGACATGCAACAATGGCATCAATGGCATCTCAAATAGAATTTAAATAAAAATGTAATGCCTTTTTTTCTATTTGCAATCTTCTGAGGTAAATATTTTTTTTTTTCCACAGGCTAAAAATAAATTTGAAAATAAAATAACAATAATGAATGAGCCAAACATTCAAGCCTTGAAGTAGCAAGAGAAATGCATGAATAAAACGTTAATTATTGGTCAGTTTGCTGGAAGTTTCCTGGAAGAGTTAGTGCTGCAACGGGTTCTGGGTATTTGTTCTGTTGTGTTACGGTGCGGATGTTCACCTGAAATGTGTTTGTCATTCTTGTTTGGTGTGGGTTCACAGTGTGGCGCATATTTGTAACAGTGTTACAGTTGTTTATACGGCCACCCTCAGTGTGACCTGTATGGCTGTTGACCAAGTATGCTTGCATTCACTTGTGTGTGTGTGTGTGTGTATGTGTGTGTGTGTGTGTGTGTAAAAGCCACAAATTTTATGTGACACGCTGTTAGAATGGAGGAAAAGCGGACGTGACGACAGGTTGTAGAGAACGCTAAAGGCAGTGCCTTAAATGCACGCCTTCAATATAGTTGTCCAGGTGGAAATCACTAGAAATTCGGGAGAATGGTTGCCCCGGGAGATTTTCGGGAGGGGCACTGAACTTCGGGGGTCTACCGGGAAAATTAGGAGGGTTGGCAAGTATGAGTATTAGCGGTGAATGCGGGGTTACAGCGGCACCGACGCTGTATAACACCGGCGGGCCAGCTCTAATGCTAAATTGATAACACAGGCGGGCCAGAGTTTGACACCCATGCTCTAGAGTCATATGAAAGGTACGCCACAGAAATTACTAGCCCTACAAGTTACCTGACGTTACCTGAACGTTAGCACAGAGTCTTGGCTGAGTGAGCAGGTATCAGGACACCTCAGTCGTACTGGAGTATAAGTCGCATTTTTGTGGGAAATTTATTTGATAAAATCCAACAACAAGAATAGACATTTGAAAGGCAATTTAAAATAAATAAAGAATAGTGAACAACAGGCTGAATAAGTGTACGTTATATGACGCATAAATAACCAACTGAGAAGGTGCCTGGTATGTTAACGTAACATATTATGGTAAGAGTCATTCAAATAACTATAACATATAGAACATGCTATACGTTTACCAATCAATCTGTCACTACTAATCGATAAATCCAATGAAATCTTCTTCCTCGATGTCGCTTCTAAACAACTCTGCCAACTCCAAAGGTATGCGCTGCTTCCTCTTATCGTTTTCTGCTGCATATTTCATTACGTCCAGTTTGTAATCTGCAGTACATGATTTCATTTTCGGTCCAATTTTTGTTCAGCCGTTCTCAGTTTTTATAAGTTCTATTTTGGTTTCATCTGACCACATGACATTCTCCCAATCCTCTACTGTATCATCCATCTATCCATTTTGGTATAAACTCAACTCGTCGCGTTTGGAGGAAGAAGAATACTGAGTTGCATCCCAAGAACACCATACCTACTGTGAAGCATGGGGGTGGAAGCATCATGCTTTGGGGCTGTTTTTCTGCTAAGGGGACAGGACGATTGATCCGTGTTAAGGAAAGAATGAATGGGGCCATGTATCGTGAGATTTTGAGCCAAAACCTCCTTCCATCAATGAGAGCTTTGAATTGTTGACCAAATACTTTTTTTCCACAATCATTTACAGATAAGTTCTTTAAAATTCCTACAATGTGAATTCCTGGATTTTTTTTTTCACATTCTGTCTCTCACAGTTGAAGTGTACCTATGATGAAAATTACAGACCTCTGTCATCATTTTAAGTGGGAGAACTTGCACAATCGGTGGCTGACTAAATACTTTTTTGCCCCACTGTACATGTAAACTATGGTAAGTTCAAGGACCGTCAAAATTACTAGGACAAAACAGCGCTCGCCAAATACTCGAATCAGTGAAGCATGTTTGATACAAACAGTGTGCTTTATAACAATTAGGGAGGTTTGTGTTGTATTTGTCCTCCTACAGAAACCATATTAAGACAAAAAATGTATTTATCCCACTCATCTTTTTCCATTTTTCATACATTTTTCAAAAAGCTCCAGAGAGCCACTAGGGCGGCGCTAAAGAGCCACATGCGGCTCGAGAGCCACGGGTTACCAACCCCTGGTATAGGAACTAACACCAATAAATGAGTCACAGAAGCAAGTTGTCATCTCTGCAGGACATACTTGCCAACCCTCCTGATTTTCCCGGGAGACTCACAAATGTCAGTGCCCCTCCCGAAAATCTCCCGGGGCAACCAGTACCCAGTATTTCTCCCGATTTCCACCCGTACAACAATATTGGTGGTGTGCCTTAAAGGACTGCCTTTAGCAACTTCCCTTACCCGAAAAGGAGAATATCATATATGTCTCCGTTATCCATAGGTTTATCTATAACCCATAAAGTAGGCAGGCACGTAGCTATTTCTCAGCGTGTGTTTATTCCAGCCGGCACGTTAATACACGCAACATCCGGATTCCCACCATGCATTGCTTCAAAACTACGGCAAATAATAATGTCCAAAGAATGTCCAGAGACGAAGCAGAAGAACGAAGAAGAGACATGGCGACGACGAGTAAGAAGAAGAAGTATGCTTGCGAGTTCCAAAATGATTGGAAAAAAAAATAATTTCAGTTCATCCAGGACAGCTCGGAGGGGAAGGGGTATGCTGAGTGTCCGCCCTGAGATCGGTAGGTTTTGAGTTCAAACCCCGAGTCATACCAAAGACTATAAAAATGGGACCCATTGCCTCCCTGGTTGGCACTCAGCATCAAGGGTTGGAATTGGGGTTAAATCACCATATATGATTACCGGGCGCGGCACCGCTGCATCCCACTGCTCCCCTCACTTCCCAGGGGGTGATCAAGGGGATGGGTCAAATGCAGAGAACACATTTCACCACACCTAGTGTGTGTGTGACAATCATTGGTACTTCAACTTTAACTTGAACTTTAACGGCCTGCAAATTTTGGAGATCAGACTTTTCCATTGAACACGGTGGCCGAACGGATATACTCATTCATGAATGGATTATTTATATATATGTATATATATATATATATATATATATATATATATATATATATATATATATATATATATATATATATATACATATATATACAGTGGGGCAAAAAAGTATTTAGTCAGCCACCGATTGTGCAAGTTCTCCCACTTAAAATGATGACAGAGGTCTGTAATTTTCATCATAGGTACACTTCATCTGTGAAAGACAGAAAAAATCCAGGAATTCACATTGTAGAAATTTTAAATAATTTATTTGTAAATTATGGTGGAAAATAAGTATTTGGTCAACCATTCAAAGCTCTCACTGATGGAAGGAGGTTTTGGCTCAAAATCTCACGATACATGGCCCCATTCATTCTTTCCTTAACACGGATCAATCGTCCTGTCCCCTTTGCAGAAAAACAGCCCCAAAGCATGAGGTTCCCCCCCCCCCCCCCCCCCCATGCTTCACAGTAGGTGATGCAACTCAGTATTCTTCTTCCTCCAAACACGACGAGTTGAGTTTATACTAAAAAGTTCTATTTTGGTTTCATCTGACCACATGACATTCTCCCAATCCTCTGCTGTATCATCCATGTATCCATTTTGGAAGAAGAATACTGAGTTGCATCCCAAGAACACCATACCTACTGTGAAGCATGTGGGTGGAAACATCATGCTTGGGGGCTGTTTTTCTGCAAAGGGGACAGGACGATTGATCCGTGTTAAGGAAAGAATGAATGGGGCCATGTATTGTGAGATTTTGAGCCAAAACCTCCTTCCATCAGTGAGAGCTTTGAATGGTTGACCAAATACTTATTTTCCACCATGATTTACAAATAATCCATCCATCCATCCATCATCTTCCGCTTATCCGAGGTCGGGTCGCGGGGGCCGCCGACGCAGGGAAGCCCAGACTTCCCTATCTCCAGCCACTTCGTCTAGCTCTTCCCGGGGGATCCCGAGGTATTCCCAGGCCAGCCGGGAGACATAGTCTTCCCAACGTGTCTTGGGTCTTCCCCGTGGCCTCCTACCAGCTGGACGTGCCCTAAACACATCCCTAGGGAGGCGTTCGGGTGGCATCCTGACCAGATGCCCGAAACCACCTCATCTGGCTCCTCTCGATATGGAGGAGCAGCGGCTTTACTTTGACTTCCTCCCGGATGGCAGAGCTTCTCACCCTATCTCTAAGGGAGAGACCCGCCACCCGGCGGAGGAAACTCATTTCGGCCGCTTGTACCCGTGATTTTATCCTTTCGGTCATGACCCAAAGCTCATGACCACAGGTGAGGATGGGAACGTAGATCGACCGGTAAATTGAGAGCTTTGCCTTCCGGCTCAGCTCCTTCTTCACCACAACGGATCGATACAACGTCCGCATTACTGAAAACGCCGCACAAATAAATTAAATTTATTCAATTTACAAATAAATTCTTTAAAATTCCTACAATGAGAATTCCTGGATTTGTTTTCACATTCTGTCTCCCACAGTTGAAGTGTACCTATGATGAAAATTACAGACCTCTGTCATCATTTTAAGTGGGAGAACTTGCACAATCGGTGGCTGAGTAAATACTTTTTTGCCCCACTGTATATCCCCCCTAATCTCCCGATTTTGGAGGTCTCAAGGTTGGCAAGTAGGCTGCGGGGACAGCATAAGTTGCCCAAAAAGGTGAAGTGGATTGGGAGTGAAGGCTTGGTGCACAATGCATGAATGTCTGCAGGGCGTGCATGAGGACACCTGGCCAAAGAGGCCAAAGGGGCGGGCGGGGTGGGGGGAGGTCAGTGATTAATGCACCTTGCTTGGGGTGCTGTCATCAGTAGTGTGACAGACAAGGGGAATCCGGATGATGGATGAGAACCGTAGCGGGGTGGGTGGCTGATAAGACATGGCCCATGAATCTGTTCTACATCATCGGCCTCTTTCATCACTGACACAAAGTCCAGAAATGAGCTTGCGCGTCTGTCTAAACAAACTCGAGCGTCTTCCCTCCCATCCCGACGTAGCGTCCCCCTTCCGACACACGCACAGGAGGCACGGATACATGGACTGGAAAAGATGGCATGGTGGCAATGAAGGGGCCGGCTTCTGTGAACCGTGGCAAGAGGTCCGCTCAGATAAGAGCTTATCCGTGAAAGCCGATCGTCGCGCTGACAGCGGGAGAAACGGCGTTGCTTCGCCACAGCTGCTTCCCTCCGCCATTCCACCAACGCTGACGTCACTCCCAACGCCGCATTCCGCCGCTTTCCACGCTTTCCTTCGCACAGCTTCATTTTCCGGACGGAATCTCAGCCATCCGGCCACGTATTGACAGCGTGCGCGGCCGTGAAGGCGTCCTGACAGGTACGGCGAACAAAAAGATTAGGCCTGGATTTACTGGCGCTGAGCCGCAGTTACGAGGTCTCTCTTACTCCCCTTAACGCCGTTAGATTAAGGAGCTTTAGCGCCAGTCTCCAGATAGTCCCACAGAAATATGGACAGCATGGAGAATGAGATCCGCTGTGTAAAACAGGAGACTTTCATGTACTCGACGTATACTCGTCTTATTCCGGAAAGAAATTAGCCCGTCTACCGAGGGAGGGGCCGTGGAGAATTCCCTCAAGGGAATGAAAAGGCCGTAATAAGCTATTTAATTTATACTTTTATGCTCCTTATTGCCATTTAAATGATTACTCCAGCCAAATTATTTTAATCCATTTTCAGAGGGAGAAATTTCCACATCCTCATTTAAACAGCTAAACGAGGGCATCCTGGAAACTTCACGCGGGTCGACGCAGTAAATTAAACACCCTTCCTCCCTCCCTCTTCCTCTTTTATTCTGGCGTTCATTTCAAAGTATTATCTCCGTAATGGGGAATCCTCACATCCTTTTGCAGAATTAATTTTACATATAAATGTTGAATTAAGTCCGGGAGGCTCATTGGATTGTTTTTCAAGTGTGTTTTAATGAGGCGAACAACCTTCAATGTTTACTACGCGGCGGTCACAACATTTGGTACACCAATACACCGCCATTTTGACAGTAGGGATGTTCCGATTAAGGTTTTATGCCGCCGATTGTGCTTGTCACAGTTCAACAATATCAACACAATAACTCAGCTAGTGCCATCTCCGGGTTGGGGAGGAGATCCTGCCCCATGTGGAGGAGTTCAAGTACCTCGGAGTCTTGTTCACGAGTGAGGGAAGAGTGGATCGTAAGATCGACAGGCAGCGTCTTCAGTCATGCGGACACTGTATCGATCCGTTGTGGTGAAGAAGGAGCTGAGCCGAAAGGCAAAGCTCTCAATTTACCGGTCGATCTACGTTCCCATCCTCACTTATGGTCATAAGCTTTGGGTTATGACTGAAAGGACAAGATCACGGGTAAAAGCGGCCGAAATGAGTTTCTTCCGCCGGGTGGCGGGCCACTACCTTAGAGATAGGGTAAGAAGCTGTGGCTTGTGCAACCCTTTGAGACACTAGTGATTAAGGGCTATATAAATAAACATTGATTGATTGAAGCTCTGTCATTCGGTAGGAGCTCAAAGTAAAGCCACTGCTCCTCCACATCAGGAGGAGCCAGATGAGGTAGTTCGGGCATCTGGTCAGGATGCCACCCGAACGCCTCCCTAGGGACCAGTAGGCCTCCACGGGGAAGACCCAGTACATGTTGTGAAGACTATGTCTCCCGGCTGGCCTGGGAGCGCCTCGGGATCCCCCGGGAGAGAACTGGACTAAGTGGCTGGGAAGAGGGTAGTCTGGGCTTCTCTACTTATGCAGCTGCCTCCGCGACCCAACCTCGGATAAGCGGAAAAAGATGGATGGATGAATGGATAATTGAACAAGATCCTTATAATAATATAATTGTATTATAATGGAATACAAATAATAAAGAGTGTAACATGTAGAAGTTTCATAGCTAAGCAAGTCAAGCTATGTAGGGCATACATTTTTTTTGTGATGGACGATTTACATCTGGATACATGGGTTATGATACAATTCAAAAATTATATATTTTTATTCCTGGTATTAATAGAATACAATAGTATAGAAAGTACTTTATTGATCCCTGGGGGAATTTCAGCACCACAGTTCGCTCACAATAGACAATTATAATAAAAAATAATAATAATAAATAATATAATATATTATATACATACAATATATGAATAATATAAATTATTCTACATATATTCTACATTTAAGTGCAGTCAAGGAACATATGCATTATACAGTCTGATGGCTGTTCTGATGGCTGTCTGATGGCTGTCTGATGGCTGAAGGACACACCTTTTCTTCTCCAAATATATTGCTGGGTGTTAGACTTAGACTTAGACTTAGACTTCCTTTTTATTGTCATTCAAAATTGAACTTTACAGTACAAATAAGAATGAAATTTCATTGCATTAGCTCTTGGTAGTTTAATGGCATTGGCATTATGGCCAAACAGCTCAATTTTTGTTTCATCCGACCACAGAACTTTTCTCCAGAAGGTCGTATCTTTGTCCATGTGATGTCAACCTGGAGTTGTCTTTATTTTGAAGTTATCATGCTGTGATTTTACCATCCTCCGCCCACTTGAGAATAGATTTTCCTCCATGCGGCCCCTGAGCTAAAATGTCTTTGACACCCCTGGATTACAGTACAAAGTGTTGATTTGGTCCAAGTTGTATGAGAGCAAAATCAAAATGCAAGACGGTCACGTTCAAATCCTTCATCCTGTGCGGTTTCAAAGCTCGTTTCAAGATCCAGGCGTGCAAGCGCCTCACCCAACTGATCAATTTCACATCTTTTTTTTAACTTTTTTTACTCTTTTTGATCTCTGCAGCCTCCCGCTCCCTCGCTCACCTTTCCAACCGCATTAGGTGAAAACATGAAAAGATGGCTGACCTTTTAATGAAAATGTCAATAGTCCTGTATAGCGGGGGAGAGAGAGGGGGGGGAGAGCGAGCGAGGGGAATGACGCTGTAGCTGGCCGCAAACTCCATTGTAAAAGCGCCATGACAGCTCCTTAAATGTCTCTTTTTTCTTCTACTGTCTGTTGTTTTAGCTGCGAGGCCTCGCCTCTGAAGTCTCATTTAGTTGAGGACTGGAGACGCCGGCGTGGCATAATAAGCGTGCCAATCCCGTTAGAGTCCTGCTCTGGAACAAAGGAGGACACAAGAAGATGCAACCTAAATCTCCTCCAGATGTTTTGCATTAAAAGGCAGACAAAAGGAAAGGAGTTGATAAATGATTCCGCGGTGATTCCGCCAAAGTGGACTTGAAAGGGAAAAACCGATGTCACTTCCTGAGTGGATCACTCCGTCGTAGCTTCCGTTTTGTCACGTTTCGTCTCACGCCGGCTATTTTTAGCCCCCGACGACGGGACGTCAAGGCGAAGGTGCGCCTTAAGCAAGTGACAACCTGACGGCCGGCTCTATTTGATGCTCGCCAGATCAAAGCCTCGCTTTGCGCGCCGCGCTAATTTGAAGTCCGCCGCGGTGATGATCGCCGCGCGTGATTAGCCCACAATGGCGCTCCGATTAATCACATCACTCTGATTATTCTAATGTGATCGGACTCCTTCTCAGTCTGCAGTCGTCTCCCAATAAAACTGTCAAACGGGGCGACATTTAAAAGGCAAAGACATGACTGACAGTGCACTCGCAGAGGGGGGGAGTGAAGAGTACAGAAGACGGCCCATGTTAATGCTCACACATGGGGGAACGCCACTCCCCCCCACCAGTGGGTAAATATTAAAATTTAGTTAATAGCACGGCAGTACGTCAAGTCAACGCCAACTATTTGGTTTTTCCCATTTCCTATTATTCTGTAAACCATCTCCTGTCCTCAGGGGCGTGGCAGAAAATTCAGGGGCCCCCATACACAAGACCCATAAGGGCCCCACATCCCACCACCTCATCTCATATATATATATATATATATATATATATATAGTAGGGCTGCAAATCTTTGGGTGTCCCACGATTCGATCCAATATCGATTCTTGGGTTCGCGATTCGATTCGACTAAATATCAATTTTTTCGATTCAAAAACGATATTTTTCCGATTTAAAACGATTCTGTATTCATTCAATACATAGGATTTCAGCAGGATCTACCCCAGTCTGCTGACATGAAAGCAGAGTAGTAGGTTTTTGTAAAAAGCTTTCATAACTGTAAAGGACAATGTTTTATCAACTGATTGCCATCCATCCATCCATCCATCATCTTCCGCTTATCCGAGGTCGGGTCGCGGGGGCAGCAGCCTAAGCAGGGAAGCCCAGACTTCCCTATCTCCAGCCACTTCGTCTAGCTCTTCCCGGGGGATCCCGAGGCGTTCCCAGGCCAGCCGGGAGACATAGTCTTTCCAACGTGTCCTGGGTCTTCCCCGTGGCCTCCTACCAGCTGGACGTGCCCTAAACACATCCCTAGGGAGGCGTTCGGGTGGCATCCTGACCAGATGCCCGAACCACCTCATCTGGCTCCTCTCGATGTGGAGGAGCAGCGGCTTTACGTTGAGCTCCTCCCGGATGGCAGAGCTTCTCACCCTATCTCTAAGGGAGAGCCCCGCCACCCGGCGGAGGAAACTCATTTCGGCCGCTTGTACCCGTGATCTTATCCTTTCGGTCATGACCCAAAGCTCATGACCATAGGTGAGGATGGGAACGTAGATCGACCGGTAAATTGAGAGCTTTGCCTTCCGGCTCAGCTCCTTCTTCACCACAACGGATCGATACAACTGATTGCAATAATGTAAATTTGTTTTAACTATTAAACGAACCAAAAATACGACTTATTTTATCTTTGTGAAAACATTGGACACAGTGTGTTGTCAAGCTTATGAGATGCGATGCAAGTGTAAGCCACTGTGACACTATAGTTCTTTTTTTTTTCATTTTTATAAATGTCTAATGATAATGGCAATGAGGGATTTTTAATCACTGTTATGCTGAAATTATATCTAAAATTGATACTGTTGTTGATAATATTCATTTTTGTTTCACTACTTTTGGTTTGTTCTGTGTCGTATTTGTGTCTCCTTTCAATTGCTCTGTTTATTGCAGTTCTGAGTGTTGCTGGGTCAGGTTTGGTTTTGGAATTGGATTGCATTGTTATGGTATTGCTATTTATTGTTTTGTTGGATTGATAAAAAAAATAAATGAATAAAATAATAATAATAAAAAAATATATAAAAAAACAATTTTAAAAAAATAAGAATCGATTCTGAATCGCACAACGTGAGAATCGCGATTCGTATTCGAATCTATTTTTTCCACACCCCTAATATATATGTATATATATATATATATATATATATATATATATATATATATTCTCCCACTTAAAACTATGACAGAGGTCTGTAATTTTCATCATAAGTACACTTCAACAGTGAGAGACAGAATGTGTAAAAAAAATTCAGGAATTTACATTTTAGGAATTTTAAAGATTTGATTTGTAAATTATGGTGGAAAATAAGTATTTGGTCAACCATTCAAAGCTCTCACTGATGGAAGGAGGTTTTGGCTCAAAATCTCACGATACATGGCCCCATTCATTCTTTACTTAACACGGATCAATCGTTCTGTCCCCTTAGCAGAAAAACAGTCCCAAAGCATGATGTTTCCACCCCCATGCTTCACAGTAGGTGTGGTGTTCTTGGGATGCAACTCAGTATTCTTCTTCCTCCAAACACGACGAGTTGAGTTTTCTACCAAAATGGATACATGGAAGATACAGCAGAGGATTGGGAGAATGTCATGTGGTCAGATGAAACCAAAATAGAACTATTTGGTATAAACTCAACTCGTCGTGTTGCGTTAGTTGTATTTGTCTTTTTTCGGGTAGCATTTGTAAAATAAATGTTGAATCAAAAATCAATTCTGAATGGAATCGTTACCCAAAAGAATCGAATCAAATCGTGTGGTGCCAAAAAATATGCAGCCCTAATGATAACATTCGAAAAGTAGGTCATATAACCTAAGAATAAAAAAAACAAAATCTCTAGTAAGCTGAGATTTCCAGTACTGTTTGGTAAGTTAGAGTGAGCAAATCAAGCGATACTTTTTTGCAAAGCGTGTTGGAAACTTCCCCTGAGCTTGTTATGAACAAACATGGCGTCAAAGGTGTTGGACTTCTTCACCGTTTCCGCTGTTTCTGCAAACATTCTGCGAGGAGGTAATAAAAACATCACACTTCAACACATCAACCCTTATCAGCTTGTTCTTATCGCCCCGGGGGCTAAAGCGATCTGTGATCATAGAAATGTTGGGCCAAATACGCACCAAATAATAATAATAATAATAATGGATTAGATTTATATCCCGCTTTTCTATTGTTAGATACTCAAAGCGCTCACAGAGAAGTTGGAACTCATCATTCATTCACACCTGGTGGTGGTAAGCTACATCTGTAGCCACAGCTGCCCTGGGGTAGACTGACGGAAGCGTGGATGCCAGTTTGCGCCTACGGCCCCTTTGACCACCACCAATCATTCATTCATTTTTCAGTCACCAGGTTGAGCGGCACCGGGGGCAAGGGTGAAGTGTCCTCTCCCGTCCAAAGGGAAAACCTAGTAATTCAGTTCTAGCTGATTTTGAGAAAACAAAGGAAAACCAATCTATCTTGATGCTGTCTTACAAAGATCTACAAAGTCATCAAACGTATAGATGTTTTCTTGAGGTTTCATTTTCTTGCCGATTGAGCCATGGATTGAATCTGCTCTCATGAACGTGTGCCCTTTCTCAAGATATTTTATTACAATCTCGGGTGGGCCTCATTCTGCGTTTGCACATTGGGCAAGAGCCGTGTACAGCGTCCAGTTTTTATTTTGACCTCCACAGTTATCTGCCCAAAAGATTATGCAAGGGGAAGAATCAAGAACAATACATTTAACGAAGGTGCTTGCAACGTCCTGGGCCAGTCTTCCAAATATCCCCTCCTGCCATAATATCACATAATCAGGTTGACCGTCGGCCCCCATTTGTGCAAATGTCTCATTAAAGACAATAAGGCGACTGACAAAGAAGCTCCAATTGGTCCCTTGAGATACTAGGTTTTTCTGTTGTATCTACGCGGTTATGTGGTAGTTGCTAGGTCCTGCCATGCGCGTAACAGCTTACTTACGGAACAAATTACAATATCGCATACACTAATGTAAAGCATATCACCTAGGAACTCCAAAATTATTATCAGCTCAGTTTTGACCAAAATGGGGTTACTGGCTTTTGCCTTTGGACGGGAGTCCTGCCCAAGGACACAACGGCAGCGATTTGGATGTCAATAGGTGGGAAGCGAACTTGCAACCCTCAGGTTTCTGGCACGGCCGCATTACCCTCTACGCCAGTGGTTCCCAATGTGGGCGGTACCAGGGGGGCGGTGGAAAGATCTGGGGGGCCGGTGAGGAAGAAGGGGGCGGTAGGGGGGCGGCAGTCCGAAGTCGAAGTCAGAAGTTCGAACGTTTGTTTGACGATTTGTACACAACACGTGCAGCAGGACGAGTCAGTGGACGACGCATCAGGGTCCGGTTACCACACGCCGCTCTGGCCCAGTCAGATCTGACAGCATAGACTACAAAAGCAAAAGCTCAGGTTTGTAATTTCAAGCTTGTAATGTTCAGAATTTTATCTTTTAATAAAAACCGCATTCTGGCGGTCAACATCATCTTGAGTTCAAGTCAACATGAAATTGGGGACTCGCCAGAACGCGCCGTGTTGTGTTGTGTTGAGCTGGTTAGGGTGGTGCATTCACTGATATATATTGTTACGAATGTATATGACTTTGTACCTGTGTGTGCATGTGTGTGTGTGTGCATGCGTGTTCGCGCGTGTGTCATTGTGTGGGTGGCGAGGGTGGCGTGCCTTAGATCACGTCCGCCACCATTTTCTGTGAGTAAATGGAAGAAAATGAATACGTGAGAGGGTAAATTGCTTTTCATACCTTCAATGTTGTCATTTTTGTCTTTAAGTAGGCCTATTTATGAAATGCGATAAAATGCTGTATTTTACAATGACATTGAGCTAAGGCCAAAGCTCAAAAAGTCATATCAAGATTTTTGGTTACAAAAAAAAATCTCTGACTGCTATCAAGTGCTGTGGAACAAGGTCAAGATGTACTTTATTGCCTTCCCAACATCATATTTAGTAGAACGGGGCTTCAGTGCAGTCGCCTTGCTTCTTTCCAAGCAAAGAAACCGACTGAAAATTACTGACCGAGGGGATCTACGACTTCTTCTTAGTGAGTTCCAGCCTGATGTTGAGAAGCTTATGTCCCTACACCAAGCACATCCATCCCATTAATATTAAGTGTGACACAATGAAGGTTACTGGTGGAATGTTTATTTACCATTCTATGTTGCTGAAACAGTTAAAACTGCTAAAAAATAAATGGGTTTACTAAATTGGGTTTTATTTGTGAACACATTTGTGTTTAACCTTTCTCTTTTCAAATTGCAGCATACCAAATATCAAGAAAGAGGTGTTTGTTTCCATATGTGTCTGTGGGGGGGGGGGCGCTAGGAATTCACTGGGGAGCCAAGGGGGCGCCAGCCTGCAAAAGTTTGGGAACCATTGCTCTACGCCATGCCGCCCCTTCAATCAAGCAACATGTTTTTTTTAAATGCTCATACATATTAACATATCCGTATTATGTGTATGATAGATTTTGGATTTTGAATAGGCTTTTGAGCTTATTTTGTATGTGGCGTCACAGACTCAATTAAATTAGACTAAATTAGGACACACCGACTTGCTGTTTTAAGGTGTTGAATTGGGCAAAACATGAAATAAAAGTACAACTACTATAAATAGATAATGATTGTGCACATTTAGATAGTCAGTCCTTTCCAAAATAGTCCAAAAATAATAGACGTCTTCCTGTTCATGGAGAAGTTCACATCGCCGTATGAGGCCCCAGCTCAGCAAGAGTGGAACACTCCACCCTGACCGTTTCAGGTCCAGCCAGCGATCGTGTGTTCTGTGCGTCATACGCAGTGTGTCCCGGCTCGGAGCCCAGAGAACACCGGAGCACATCCTCTCGTCAGACAATGGAGTCTGCTTGCCATGTTATACCCACACAGCAGGCGTCTGCACAGCCTCGCATGGCAGGAAGCTCCTCCAGCTGACCCGATGCCTCCTCACATATATACAGTCACAGGAAGTTCACTTTGCACCGGCTGCAAACACACGGTCCTTGTTGGAACCAGGTTTTAAAAGTTTGTGTCCATTCCAAGTCGGGTTTATTTAGAAATGACCTTCCTTAATGTGGGATGAAAACACAAAGAGCTCAAAGACACTTGGGAACTTGACTGGCTCTCAAAGGACCGGCCAAGCTTGAACAACACTTTTTGCATCAGCACCAAATTATACTTTTTCGTCCTGCAGAAAATAACATAAAACATGTATTGCAATGTTAACTCTTGAAAATAAAAATACAAAATGTAAACATTTAAGAAAACTCTTGTAGGGGTTAAAAAATCTAAATAAAATATTCAAATTAAATTTAAAAAAAGTAAAGAAAAAGAACTGGAAAAAATACAAAATATTTTGCAATGTCGACAATAGGTAACAATATAGGGAAATAAAACACTGTTTCCGACATAACTGAGGAATTCGGGAACACAAACAGTTTTGTGTTAAAAAAAAATAGTCTTAATCAAATATACTGCACAAGAAGGGACTCATAAATAACGAAATAAAAAATATTTTGTACATACAATTGTGTTATCTTAAAATAAATCAACTGCATTATTTATACAAAACTAGAGATGTCCGATAATGGCTTTTTTTTGCCGATATCCGATATTCCGATATTGTCCAACTCTTACCATGAATTGATTAATGTGGACCCCGACTTAAACAAATTGAAAAACTTATTCGGGTGTTACCATTTAGTGGGCAATTCTATGGAATATGTACGGAACTGTGCAATCTACTAATAAAAGTTTCAATCAATCAATCAATGTTAATTACTTGATTCCGATATCAACCGATACCGATATATACAGTCGTGGAATTAACACATTATTATGCTTAATTTTGTTGTGAGGCCCTGCTGGATGTATTAAACAATGTAACAAGGTTTTCCAAAATAAATCAACTCAAGTTATGGAAATGAAATGCCAACATGGCACTGCCAAATTTTTTATTGAAGTGACAAAGTGCATTTTTTTTAACATGCCTCAAAACAGCAGCTTGGAATTTGAGACATGCTCTCCCTGAGAGAGCACGAGGAGGTTGAGGTGGGCAGGGTAGGAGGGACGGGGTTGAGGTGGGGGGTAGAGGCTTAGGGGGCAGCGGGGGTGTATATTGTAGCGTCCCGGAAAAGTTAGTGCTGCAAGGGGTTCTGTGTATTTGTTCTGTTATGTTTATGCTGTGTTACGGTGCGGATGTTCTACCGAAATGTGTTTGCCATTCTTGTTTGGTGTGGGTTCACAGTGTGGCGCATATTTGTAACAGTGTTAAAGTTGTTTATACATCCACCCTCAGTGTGACCTGATTGGCTGTTGACCAAGTATGACTTGCATACACTTGTGTGTGAAAAGTCATAGATATTATGTGATTGGGATGGCATGCAAAGGAAGCACCTTTAAGGTCTATTGGGGCTCTTTACTTCTCCATACGTCCGTTTACCACTCTGTACAGCGGTGTTTTAAAGTCATACATTTTACTTTTTGAAACCGATAATTTCCGATATTACATTTTAGATACTTTATTTCTATACAAAACCATACGTATGTTCCTTAACCGAATTAAAGTGCAAATGAAAATTAAATCTCCACCAATTTAGTCATAATTTTTGCGCATACTAAAACTGACTTTAGCTCCAGGCTTCTTCTTTTTGTTGGAGATTGTCATTACTGCAACAAGTGGTGGAACAGTGTATTACAACTGATTACAAACCGCAGCTGAAAAATAGATTTTATTTTTGTGGCACTCGAGTGGGCGCTCGCTGCCCAAAAATGGGCCCCCGGCTCAGATGTCGATACTATCAATACTTAGTGTAACATCAGTATATAAACAATAGTAATATTGATATTTTTATGTTTCTTGCTGTTATTATTTTATTCAGTAATAAACCAGTAATCTTTTTTGTTATTGTTTACAAGTTCAGGGAGTTAGTGTCTGGATACAGGAAGGCTTCTAAGGCAAAACCCAAATTATTTAAATAGGAGTTGTTGTTTTTATTTAATTATCGTGCTTTTTTTTTAGTTAAAAAATTATATACAGCACTCAATACCACAAATGTATGATTTACAACAATAATAGCAAATTATATATTCAAAAGTGTTATCGTGTTTACTTTAGTTACTCGCTATGAAACATTTTCAGTTTTATAATCTATCGTCAAAGTAACGGATCCAGACTCGAAAAAAGATCAGGGTGGAGTCCAAAATGTTGATGGGCACATCCCTCGCAAAAAGATAGAAGACAAATTTTAAATTTGCACCTAAACGTTTCTTCGTATCTCCCCTTTTAAAGTTGTTTTTACTTAATCCTGTTCACTAACAAGCATACAGTACTGGAAACATGCACTGTTCATTCATAACTTAATAGAAATTTCCACAAGGACGCTTAACAGGGAAATGCACTTTAAAAAATATAATCTTACCTATAATTCCCAATTCTTAATGCATTTCAACTTGTCAATAAACACAAATAAAAGTCTGGTAACAATGGAGCGAATGAAAGACGTGACATCTTTTAGAATATTACGCACCTAAAACCCAATAAAAAAACATCAAAAAGTGCCAACAATACTTCCTTTACATTTCGTGACCTGAATATTAACCAAAAATTAGTAATGTTAAGAACCTACTTTTAGCAGAGCATCAGCCGGTGAGCTGGTGAAGGTTAATTTTAAATTATAAATCATGCCTCTCACCTGGATAGTAGAAAGAGGTGGCCATAAACATTCATCTTAGACCTAGGGATGGCGACAAAGACACAAAAAAGGCACCTTTTTTTAAACTTTCGCGAGGATCATGATTATTTCTTCATCTAAACGAAAATGATATAGACATCCCATTTGTCGGTATCCAAGCGGGAGCAGACATTGTACAGTACGTGATTGTTTTGATATGTTTGTTTTGTTTGTGTCTGATGAAGTCTGTTGAAATACATAGCACACATGATGTTTTTAAAAATTAATGCCCTGCCATATGCTTAAAATGATCAAATACATAAATATTACATGTTATTATGAATGTGACGGTTACTACATGACATATATACTTATAGCATGTACCGTGAATTCCGAACTATATGCCTTAACACTTTTCCTAAATTTAGAAACCTCAGCTTATAAAACTGTGCGGCTAATTTATGGATTTTTCTTCACTGACAGCTATAAAGTAAAACATTTTCAATAAACACAAGCAAAATGTCACGTCGGGGAATTCTTAGCTTAATGCGGGGTCGTTCTCCCAGGAATGCAGACGGAGAACTCCGGACAAAGCGTGCAGGTAAGAACATGATTTATTCCTCAAAATAAAAGTATAAAACAGAAAATGAGCCGACAGAACCCCCTGCCTGATCGCAGTCGAAGCTAAAGCAAATACTTAGCATAGACTGTGGACAAGGCAAAACTCACGTAACAGGTGTCCGTAGCAATCAATGACGCCAAGCTGGGCGTGGGGAGCAAGGTGAATAAATAGCTCTCTGATTAGTGGTTGACAGCAGCTGAGCGTTGGACCACTAACCGGAGGAAGGTGTACCCAATTAATCCCCATGGTGACCAAAATAAACCCAGGAGTGCACAAAACAGGAACTATAATGGAGCCCAAAACTAACAGAACATAACCAAAACATGATCCGGACCACGGATCTTGACACAAAGACACTTAAATTGTGTGTTATTGTTTGTGCTACGGCGCCATCTTTTGAACAAGTTTGCTCAATACTGGTGCTGCTGGGTGATTATGAACTCCTGCTGTTTAAAGATTTGAACCAGAAGTAGAAGTGCTGTTCTGTTTTTTTTCTATTCCATAGCGTTGCTACTCCTGTGATTTCTTCGTTCATCACCCCAAGCAACGTTTGTAAGTTTTACAATATAACCAAAACTATTTGTACTTACTAAACCGCCCCATGTGTGATGTGCGTAGGAGTGTTTAGCCGATTGGAGAGCTATCTTCCGCAGCTATTGTGTCCATGACGATGACTTCAGTTTTGTTTTGATTATCTATTTAACTGCCATGTGACAGGCACCGCTTGGAAACAATTAGGATATGAGAATAAACATTTACAAAATGTATTCTAAAATATGGTGGGTGCGGCTTAAATACCGGTGCGCTCTATCACCCGGAATTTAAAATAATTTATATGCGGAATAATATAAAACCCCGTTTCCATATGAGTTGGGAAATTGTGTTACATGTAAATATAAACGGAATACAATGATTTGCAAATCCTTTTCAACCCATATTCAGTTGAATATACTACAAAGACAACATATTTGATGTTTAAACTGATAAACATTTTCTTTTTGCAAATAATCATTAACTTTAGAATTTGATGCCAGCAACACGTGACAAAGAAGTTAGGAAAGGTGGCAATACATACTGATAAAGTTGAGGAATGCTCATCAAACACCTATTTGGAACATCCCACACCCCGGCTAATTGGGAACAGGTGGGTGCCATGATTGGGTATAAAAACAGCTACCCAAAAAATGCTCAGTCTTTCACAAGAAAGGATGGGGCGAGGTACACCCCTTTGTCCACAACTGCGTGAGCAAATAATGAAACAGTTTAAGAACAACGTTTCTCAAAGTGCAATTGCAAGAAATTTAAGGATTTCAACATCTACTGTCCAAAATATCATCAAAAGGTTCAGAGAATCTGGAGAAATCACTCCACGTAAGCGGCATGGCCGGAAACCAACATTGAATGACCATTACCTTCGATCCCTCAGACGGCACTGTATCAAAAACCGACATCAATCTCTAAAGGGTATCACCACATGGGCTCAGGAACACTTCAGAAAACCACTGTCACTAAATACAGTTTGTCGCTACATCTGTAAGTGCAAGTTAAAGCTCTACAATGCTAAGCGAAAGCCATTTATCAACAACATCCAACGCCACCGGCTTCTCTGGGTCCAGGATAATCTAAGATGGACTAATGCAAAGTGGAAAAGTGTTCTGTGTTAATTATTTTTTGCAAAAAAAAGATAAAGTTTATGAATTTGAACATCAAATATCTTGTCTTTGTAGTGCATTCAATTCAATATGGGTTGAAAAGGATTTGCAAATCATTGTATTCCATTTATATTTATATCTAACACAATCCTCCAACTCATACGAAAACGGGGTTTGTACATTGTCATATATATATATATATATATATATATATATATATAATATATATATATATATATATATATATATATATATATATATATATATATATATATATATATATCTATATGTGTCTGTAAGAGTGTTTTCAAGCGTACTTTTTAGAGGCGGTATAGTACCAGATAGGTTTCATTAGTATGGATGTATGTTATATTGTCCTTATATTCCAGCCAGTTAATCCGTTCTTTGGGGGGAATTGAGGGGATTATTATGATGCGTTCAAGAGTCTTATGGCCTGAGGGGAGAAGCTGTTACAGAACCTAGAGGTTCTGCTACGGAGTCCAGCACTGAAAACAGTCAATGCATAGGGGTTATAGCTAGGGTTAACTCTAACCCTAGTTAACCCTAACCCTAACCTTAGGGTTAGGTTTAATTTGAATTTTGGGTTAGGATTAAAGTTAGGAAAGACTCTTAATTAATGGTTTACTGGTTGTATAATAAGGCCATGCAGAATAAGGCTTTCAAAAGTACTTAATAAGTACTTAATAATGACTAATAAACTGCCAATATGTTACTAATTTACATGTTAATAAGCAACCAACTAATATTTCATATGTTCCCCATACTAATGTGTTACTTTTAATTTTTTTGATTTTTTTGATTAATCCGTTCCATAATGTAATTCCATATACTACTTTTGCATGTGCATCCACAATTATGGATGTATGTTATATTGTGTTTATAGTCCAGCAAGTTAATCCATTCTTTGGGGGAATTGAGGGGATTATTATGATGCGTTCAAGAGTCTTATGGCCTGAGGGAAGAAGCTGTTACAGGACCTAGAGGTTCTGCTATGGAGTCCAGCAGTGAAAACAGTCAATGCATAGGAGTCAGGGTTAGCGTTGGGGTTAACGTAAGGGTTGGGATTGGGGTTAGGGTCAGGGTAAGAGTTGGGGTTCGGGTTTGGGTTAGGTTTAGGGTTAGGGTTAGCTTTGGGGTTGGGGTTAAGGGTTAGGGTTTGATTGTTTGATTGATTGATTGATTGATTGATTGATTGATTGATTGAAACTTTTATCCGTTAATTGCACAGTACAGTACATATTCTGTACAATTGACCACTAAAAGGTAACACCCAAATACGTTTTTTAACTTGTTTAAGTTGCGGTCCACGTAAATCAATTCATGGTAGAAATATATACTATCAGCATAATACAGTCATCACACAGGTTAATCATCTGAGTGTATACATTGAATATTTTACATTATTTACAATCTGGGGGGTGGTATGTGGAGGGTTTGGTTGATATCAGCACTTCAGTCATCAACAATTGCATCATCAGAGAAATGGACATTTAAACAGTGTAGGTCTGACTTAGTAGGGTATGTACATGGAGCAGAGAACATAGTGAGTTCAGATAGCATAGGGTTAGGGAAGACCCGAGTTATTGACTTACTGGTTGTATAATAAGGTCATGCAGAATAAGGCATTAATAATTTACTAATAATGACTAATCAACTGCCAATATGTTACTAATTTGCATGTTAATAAG
Organism: Nerophis ophidion; assembly: GCF_033978795.1. Lineage (NCBI taxonomy): Eukaryota > Metazoa > Chordata > Actinopteri > Syngnathiformes > Syngnathidae > Nerophis > Nerophis ophidion. The sequence goes on along the minus strand of NC_084612.1, from coordinate 10,557,692 downwards.
CAACTAATTAATGGTGCATACGTTCCCCAAACTAAAGTATTACCTTTGATTTCTTTGGTTAATCCGATCCATAATTTAATTCCAAATACTACTTTTGCATATGAAGCCACATGTTTATTATGTTGTCTTTTTAGTCCAGCGAGTTAATCAGTTTTTGTGGGGAATTGAGGGGATTATTATGATGCATTCAAGTGTCTTATGGCCTGAGCTAAGAAGCTGTTCCAGAACCTGGAGGTTCTGCTGCAGAGTCCAGCAGTGAAAACAGTCTATGCATAGGGGTTAGGGTCAGGGTTAGGGTCAGGGTTAGGGTAGGTGTAGGGTTAGGTTTCGGGTTGAGGTTAAGGGGTTGGGGTTAGGGATAAGATTAGGGTTGGAGAAGACTCATAGTTAATGGCTTACTGGTTGCATAATAAGGCCATGCAGAATAAGGTTTTTAAGAAGTACTTAATAAGTACTTAATAATGACTAATCAACCGCCTATATGTTAGTAATTTGCGCGTTAGTAAGCAACTAATTAATAGTTCATATGTTCCCATACTAAAGTATTACCTTTGATTTCTTTAGTTAATCCGATTCATAATTTAATTCCAAATACTACTTTTTGCATATGCATTCACGTCCGATAGAGGTATGTCATATTGTCTTTATAGTCCAGCGAGTTAATCCGTTTTTTGGGGGGAATTGAGGGGACAATTATGATGCGTTCAAGAGGTTTTATGGCTTGAGAGAAGAAGCTGTTACAGAACCTAGAGGTTCTGCTACGGAGTCCAGTGTTGAAAACAGTCAATGCATAGATAAAAAAAAATGTATGTGTTTGTCTTACATAAACTGTGTATGATAAGCAAAATAAAAAAAAAAAAACAGAACAGTTCCTCTTTAAAAGTGTGTATGCCCCCTCCGTTATTCCGTTAACTCTGGTGCTTCCATTCAACGCCATTGGTCTCTCCGGTCTTGTTAGGTTCGTGACAAAGAACCCTTCCCTTTAAAATGGTCCGCCTGTGGAATCCGAACAAGATTAGATATGGCTTTTGTTTGCTTAAACAAGAAGGAATGTGCTTTTTTGTCTGTGTATGTCTCATGTAACACATTTACATGAGCACAAAAAAAGGACATGTACACAAACACCCCACCCGCTGTGTTTAATACACTCTGTGATATTCACACCTATCAAGCCAGGATGCCCGAGCCAGCCTGGCCCATTTGGCATGCAGATGGCAAAAGTGCGGTGTAATTGGTGCAAAACCGTGCTCGCCGAGGGGGTGCGACTCATTTTCTGGACAAAGGGCAGGGCGCTTTTTTTTTTTTTGGGGACGCTAAATTGCGGAGGAAGGCTATATTGCGGCGGCCATATGCTTGTCGCAGCCTGTACGTCTTTGTGCGCGTTGCCGCGGGGTCATACGTCTTTGTGCGCCATGTGTTCCGGTGCGACACGGCCATTATGGACGAGCGCTGACAGCCGGTGGAATGGCCACAGACAGAGAGGCTTGTACTTGTTGTGTTAACACTGGCGGGACACAATAATCTGCTACTTGTAAAGCAGGTATCGTCCTGACAAAACCATTATTGTCTCCATATGGTAATGAGGGGCCATGGACGGGGAGGGAGGGAGGGGAGGGGGGGGGGGGGGGGGGCAGATTTAGAGGAGGCCGGCCCTGGGATGGGATCGGGGGGGCGCGGCGGGTATGCACGGAGGGGTTCTCTCGCATCACTGAGCACTGGAGAGTCGTCTAAATTGCCACAATACAAATTAGCCCGAGTGAAGAATAGAGAGGAGAGGGAGGGCAAAGCAGATGACAAGCCTAACTCAAAAATACAACGCCCCCCACTCTCGAAATACTCCACATCCTCCTCTACCCAGCGCCCAATCAGGGTGGGATTAACAAAAAAAAATAGGAAAAAAAAAAGCCGGGGAAAAAAGGGGCCGTGTTGTTGTGTGTCTTCTAATGAAGCAAGCCAATAGAGCAATTCATTAACAAATCAAAGTCCCAAGAGGGGGGGGGGGGGGCGAGGTCCACCGCCTGGCAGCATGGTCGTGTTTGGGAAAGCCCTCCTTCAAGAATGGATGCCCATATGCCGGGGGTCAAGGAGGGTAGGGGGGGGGACCCCTTCGCACACTGGCGCCCATTCAGCGCGGCCGTTAAGATCGACGGCGTATAACGCGGTCGAGGCTCCAACAACAGTGTTTCCATATGGTCCGTGGAAATTGATACACAGTCGGACCTTTTTCTGCACTTCCCACAGCGACGGGTAAAAAAAAATGTCGACCAGAGCCTGGGTCGTAAACGCAAATTGTGTCGTGTTAAATCGTATAAGCAGCTGGTATCTTTTATTTTGGAATATTTTGAACTGTCAAAGATGTGTATTATATCGATTATATATATAATATTAATAAATTAAAATGTATTTTTTTACCACGCTTGCTCCTTTAGATAGTGTGGGGTTAAAAAAGGAATTTAGTCAGCCAACGGTGCAAGTTCTCCCACTTAGAATGATGACAGAGGTCTGTAATTTTCATCATAGGTACATCTCAACTGTGAGAGACAGAATGTGAAAAAAAAATCCAGGATTTCACATTGTAGGAATTTTAAATAATTTAACTCAACGACGAGTTGAGTTTATACCAAAAAGTTATATTTTGGTTTCAACTGACCACATGACATTCTCCTAATCCTCTGCTGTATCGTCCATGTATCCATTTTGGTATAAAATAAACTCGTCGTGTTTGATGGAAGAAGAATACTGAGTTGCATCCCAAGAACACAACACCTACTGTGAAGCATGGGGGTGGAAACATCATGCTTTGGGGCTGTTTTTCTTCTAAGGGGACAGAAGGATTGATCCGTGTTAAGGAAAGAATGAATGGGGCCATGTATAGTGCGATTTTGAGCCATAACTTCCTTCCATCAGTGAGAGCTTTGAATGGTTGACCAAATACTTATTTTCCACCATTTACAAAACGTTATTAGTTAATGATATTATCAGAGACAACGACTTTTTTGCGCTAAATGAGGCATGTCCTCCTAACTTTACACATGCGCATATTGCCCGTCCGCTTAAAAGGGGTGGGGGGGTCGCACTAATATACAACGAAAACTTTAACCTTAGTCCTAACATAAATAATAAATATAAATCGTTTGAGGTGCTTACTATGAAGTCTGTCACACCGCTGCCTCTACACCTGGCTGTTATCTACCGCCCCCCAGGGCCCTATTCGGACTTTATCAATGAATTCTCGGAGTTCGTTGCTGATCTAGTGACACACGCCGATAATATAATCATAATGGGGGACTTTAATATCCATATGAATACCCCATCGGACCCACCGTGCGTAGCGCTCCAGACTGTAATTGATAGCTGTGGTCTCACACAAATAATAAATGAACCCACGCATCGCAACGGTAATACGATAGACCTAGTGCTTGTCAGGGGTATCACCGTCTCCAAAGTTACGATACTCCCGTATACTAAAATATTGTCCGATCATTACCTTATAAAATTCGAGGTTCAGACGCATGTTCGTCAAACTAATAATAATAATAACTGCTATAGCAGCCGCAACATTAATACGGCCACAACGACAACTCTTGCTGACCTACTGCCCTCGGTTATGGCACCATTCCCAAAGTATGTGGGCTCTATTGATAACCTCACTAACAACTTTAACGACACCCTGCGCGAAACCATTGATAACATAGCACCGCTAAAGTTAAAAAAGGCTCCAAAAAAGCGCACCCCGTGGTTTACAGAAGAAACTAGAGCTCAGAAATTATTATGTAGAAAGCTGGAACGCAAATGGCGCACGACTAAACTTGAGGTGCACCATCAAGCATGGAGTGATGGTTTAATAACTTATAAACGCATGCTTACCTTAGCTAAAGCTAAATATTACTCAAATCTCATCCACCGTAATAAAAACGATCCTAAATTTTTGTTTAGTACGGTAGCATCGCTAACCCAACAAGGGACCCCTTCCAGTAGCTCCACCCACTCAGCTGATGACTTTATGCAATTCTTTAGTAAGAAAATTGAAGTCATTAGAAAGGAAATTAAAGACAATGCGTCCCAGCTACAACGGGGTTCTATTAACACTGATACGATGGTATATACGGCGGATACTGCCCTCCAAAATAGTTTCTCTCGTTTTGAGGAAATAACATTAGAGGAATTGTTACAACGTGTAAATGGAATAAAACAGACAACATGCTTACTTGACCCTCTTCCTGGGAAACTGATCAAGGAGCTCTTTGTATTATTAGGTCCATCAGTGCTAAATATTATAAACGTATCACTCTCCTCGGGCACTGTTCCCCTAGCATTCAAAAAAGCGGTTATTCATCCTCTTCTTAAAAGACCTAACCTCGATCCTGACCTCATGGTAAACTACCGACCAGTGTCGCACCTTCCCTTTATTTCAAAAATCCTTGAAAAAATTGTTGCGGAGCAGTTAAATGAACACTTAGCGTCTAACAATCTATGTGAAACCTTTCAATCCGGTTTCAGAGCAAATCACTCCACGGAGACAGCCCTCGCAAAAATGACTAATGATCTATTGCTAACGATGGATTCTGATGCGTCATCTATGTTGCTGCTCCTCGATCTTAGCGCTGCTTTCGATACCGTCGATCATAATATTTTATTAGAACGTATCAAAACATGAATTGGTATGTCAGACTTAGCCCTGTCTTGGTTTAACTCTTATCTTACTGATAGGATGCAGTGTGTCTCCCATAACAATGTGACCTCGGACTACGTTAAGGTAACGTGTGGAGTTCCCCAGGGTTCGGTCCTTGGCCCTGCACTCTTCAGCATCTACATGCTGCCGCTAGGTGACATCATACGCAAATACGGTGTTAGCTTTCACTGTTATGCTGATGACACCCAACTCTACATGCCCCTAAAGCTGACCAACACGCTGGATTGTAGTCAGCTGGAGGCGTGTCTTAATGAAATTAAACAATGGATGTCCGCTAATTTTTTGCAACTCAACGCCAAAAAAACGGAAATGCTGATTATCGGTCCTGCTAGACACCGAACTCTATTTAATAATACAACTCTAACATTTGACAACCAAACAATTAAACAAGGCGACACGGTAAAGAAAGACGCTGAGATCATTATCCATGCGTTTGTTACGTCTCGCCTCGACTACTGTAACGTATTATTTTCGGGTCTCCCCATGTCTAGCATTAAAAGATTACAGTTGGTACAAAATGCGGCTGCTAGACTTTTGACAAGAACAAGAAAGTTTGATCACATTACGCCTGTACTGGCTCACCTGCACTGGCTTCCTGTGCACTTAAGATGTGACTTTAAGGTTTTACTACTTACGTATAAAATACTACACGGTCTAGCTCCATCCTATCTTGCCGATTGTATTGTACCATATGTCCCGGCAAGAAATCTGCGTTCAAAGGACTCCGGCTTGTTAGTGATTCCCAAAGCCCAAAAAAAGTCTGCGGGCTATAGAGCGTTTTCCGTTCGGGCTCCAGTACTCTTGAATGCCCTCCCGGTAAAAGTTTGAGATGCCACCTCAGTAGAAGCATTTAAGTCTCACCTTAAAACTCATTTGTATACTCTAGCCTTTAAATAGACTCCCTTTTTAGACCAGTTGATCTGCTGTTTCTTTTCTTTTTCTTCTATGTCCCACTCTCCCCTGTGGAGGGGGTCCGGTCCGATCCGGTGGCCATGTACTGCTTGCCTGTGTATCGGCTGGGGACATCTCTGCGCTGCTGATCCGCCTCCGCTTGGGATGGTTTCCTGCTGGCTCCGCTGTGAACGGGACTCTCGCTGCTGTGTTGGATCCGCTTTGGACTGGACTCTCGCAATTGTGTTGGATCCATTGTGGATTGAACTTTCACAGTATCATGTTAGACCCGCTCGACATCCATTGCTTTCCTCCTCTCTAAGGTTCTCATAGTCATTATTGTCACAAACATCCCACTGGGTCATTATTGTCACCGATGTCCCACTGGGTGTGAGTTTTCCTTGCCCTTATGTGGGCCTACCGAGGATGTCGTGGTGGTTTGTGCAGCCCTTTGAGACACTAGTGATTTAGGGCTATATAAGTAAACATTGATTGATTGATTGATTGAAATAAATTCTTTAACATTCCTACAAAGTGAATTCTTGGATTTTTTTTTTCACAATCTGTCTCTCACAGTTGAAGTGTACCTATGATGAAAATTACAGACCTCTGTCATCATTTTAAGTGGGAGAACTTTCACAATCGGTGGCTGACTAAATACTTTTTTGCCCCACTGTAATTACGGAACAAATAAACGACATGCTTTCCTTTATATAAGGGTATTTTAAAGTATATTTTAATCATGCAAGCAAGTAATTAACTGTGATTAATCGCGATTAATCAAAATACAAAACTGTAATTAATCCTATAAAAAATGTAATCGTTCGACACGATTCTTGTTAAGTTATTACTTTGCTTTCCTTATTTTCCTATATTCTGGTTACCGTATGTTCCGGACCATAGGGCGCACTGGATTATAAGGTGCATCGCTGATGAATGGTCTAGTTTCAATGTTTTTTTCATATATAAGGTGCACCTTATATATGAAAGGAGTCATCCATCCATCCATTTTTTTACTGCTTATCCCTTTTGCGGTCGCGGGGGGTGCTGGAGCCTATCTCAGCTACAACCGGGCAGAAAACGGGGTACACACTGGACAAGTCGCCAGCTCATCGCAGGAGTCATCCATCCATTTTCTACCGCTTATTCCCTTAGGGGTGGCAGGGGGCGCTGATGCCTATCTCAACTACAATCGGGCGGAAGACGGTGTACACCCTGGACAAGTTGGCACCTCATTACAGGGCCAACACAGATAGACGGACAACATTCACACACTAGAGCCAATATAGTGTTGCCAATCAACTAATCCCCTGGTGCATGTTTTTGGAGGTGGGAGGAAGCCGGAGTACCCGGAGAAGACACGCAAATTCCACTCAGACAGATCTCGAGCTTGGGATTGAAATCAGGACTACTCAGGACCTTCTTATTGTGAGGCAGACGCATTAACCCTTCTGCCACCGTGCTGCCCTGATACAGTAAATAGTAAAAAAAAAATATAATTCCCTTGCAATCAATCAATGATTGTTTCATTCATTCAATTCATACATTTTCTACTGCCTATTCCCTTTTGGGGTCACGGGGGGCGCTGGCGCCTATCTCAGCTACAATCGGGCGGAAGGCGTTTTACACCCTGGACAAGTCACCACCTCAAATGATTATTTATACAGCCCTAAATCACTAGTGTCTCAAAGGGCTGCACAAACCCCAACACAAACCACAACGACATCCTCGGTAGAGCCCACATAAGGGCAAGGAAAACTCACACCAATAGTGTGGCTCTTGTCTTGTACTAGTTGGACTTGATGCTCATAAAATCACAACTTTGATTTGTTCCCCATTAAATTGTTACACAATTTTTTTTAAATAGTGTTGTGTTTTTTTCCCCCTCTATTTTAATTATTTGCTGTTCCAACCCCACCTCTTATTTTTTAAAAATTGCGTTCGCCATATCGTGTGCGCCCAACCATTCCTTCTGAGCCAACATATTTTCTTCAGGTCATGTTGCTCATTTCCCAAGTGTCTTGCTACACCCCCCCTTACCACCACTACCCACGCCTCCGCCCGCAGTGAACCTTTCAGAGGACTTTAAGAACTCTCGCAGCAGTGGCGTTGATGTTGTCCCCCAAGAACGTGAGGGCAGTACTGATGGCCGGCTGTGTGACTGAAGCCCATTGAGCAGGCGGTGACCCGCTGAAGAGGATTCCAGCCGGAGGGCACTTCACGTGACTCTTTCAAATCGGCACAAATAAAGCCCTTTATGGCCTGAAAGTGGCCCCACAGAATGGGCGCTACAGAGCCCCCTGAAAAGCCCGACACGATTGTCATGGATATTACACGACACCGGCAACAACGGGCCGAGGAGACAAGTGCAGACGGGGAACAAAACTCCAGCAGACTTTTTCCGCGAGGTAGGCCAGGGAATGTTGACAGGCCGGTGAATGCTCTGTTTAACCCTTTGAAAGTGAAAGGGGGCTCCCTGAAACAAATGCATTCTGATAGACTTGGGCACACCGGGAGACACAAAAAGTACACTAAGCCCCGCCCCTGCCCGAGGAACCAGGCAGAGGGCGAGATACGAACATAAGAGTGGAAAGGTGGGAATGTGTTTGCGCCAGAGTCCATCAGCCTCCTATTTCCTGGTGTCCCTTTTTTGGCCCTAGGAAGCCTGGAAATAATTTGTTTGTACATACAGGTTTTGGAACAACATATGCTGCCATCTAAGCGCCGTCTTTTTGTTGGACGCCCCTGCTTATTTCAACAAGACAATGCCGAACCCCATTCAGCACTTGTTACAACAGCGTGGCTTCATAAAAAACGAGTGCGGGTACTTTCTTGGCCCGCCTGCAGTCCAGACCTGTCTGCTGTCGAAAATGTGTGGCGCATTATGAAGCCTAAAATAAGACAGCAGAGACCCCGGACTGTTGAAAGACTGAAGCTCTACATAAAACAAGAATGGGAAAGAATTCCACTTTCAAAGTTTCAACAAATAGTTTCCTCAGCTCCCAAACGTTTATTGAGAGGTGACGTAACACAGTGGTGAACATGCCCTTTCCCAACTACTTTGGCACGCATTGCAGCCATGAAACTCTGAGTTAATTATTATTTGCAAAAAAAAATAAAATAAAGTTTATGAGTTTGAACATCAATTATCTTGTCTTTGTAGAGCATTCAATTGAATATGGGTTGAAAAGGATTTGCAAATCATTGTATTCCGTTTATATTTACATCTAACACAATTTCCGAACTCATATGGAAACGGGGTTTGTATATATCAGGGGTCAGCAACCTAAAGTGTTGAAAGAGCCATATTGGACCGAAAATACAAAAACAAATATGTCTGGAGCCGCAAAAAAATAAAAGCCATATTACATAGAGATGGTGTCATGAGATATAAATTGAATTATGAGGACTTAAAGGAAACTAAATGAGCTCAAATATAGCTACAAATGAGGCATAATGATGCAATATGTACATACAGCTAGCCTAAATAGCATGTTAGCATCGATTAGCTTGCAGTCATGCAGTGACCAAATATGTCCAATTAGCGCTCCACACAAGTCAATAATATCAACAAAACTCACCTTTGTGCATTCATGGTTAAAAGTTTGGTGAACAAAATGAGACGGAAAAAGAAGTGGCATAAAACACGTCCAAGAAAGTCGGAGAAAGTTATACATGGAAACGAACTACGGTGAGTTCAAGGACCGCCAAAATTAGTAGGACAAAAGGGCGCTGGAATCAGTGAAGCATGTTTAATACAAACAGTGTGCTTTATAACAATTAGGGAGGTTTGTGTCATGTTTGTCCTCCTACAGAAACTATATGAAAAAGAAAAATATATATATTTTTATTATTTTTCCTGTCATCTTTTTTCCATTATTCATACATTGTTGCCGACCCCCGGTATATATCATTAAAGTACTGTAATTTGTCTTACTAAAAGTATTCTTTCTGTGACGATCTGTCACTTCATTTCTGTTTGCGCTTCCTTGTTTTGTATTTACTTCCTATCAGTGCTCTTAGTTTTGGTTCTATTTCCTGCAGAAAGTGCTGTTTTTCTCCTCACCCGCTGTTGATTGGCAGCCGGTCCACACCAGCATGTTTCTATTTATCCCTGTCTCGTGCGCTCCTCAGTGCTCGAAGATTGACTTATGTTTTGAGAGCTATCTCATGCAAGACTGCGTTATCTCTGTTTGAGTGAATTACATCATCTTACCTGATCATCACTTTCCTGTTTCCTGCATCTTGGTGTCACTACAATTGCGGAAAAACAACAACAACGTCGGAAATGTGTCCCGTGAAAAACCGTCCGACCGGAAACTAATAACTAAAGTTCCTTGGGTGTAATCTTCTATATTTTCAATGGAACATATAAAATGTGTGTCGTTTACTTGAGTCATATTGCCATCATATTGCAGTCTACATGTATCTCTTATGATTGACTGCCATCTACGGGTCACACTTATCATTACACCATGTACCAAATAAAATTACTTCGAGGTTGGTAAGCAAAACCAGAATTATTCCGTACATTAGGCACACTGTCGAGTTCGCTACACTTTCTTTCTATTTTGGGAGGAAAAAATGTATATGTACTCCATTTAATTGCAAATTATGTTTACTTTAATGTGCTTTTTTTCACCATGAAAACAAAAGTACTGTTTTTCCATATACAGTAATATACACTACATTGTGAGGTGAACTGATTTCCTGGTGTCCCGTTTGAGGCCGTTGGAGCCTTGACTGGGCTCCAATTGGACTACTTAGAACACTGGTGTCAAACTCAAGGCCTAGGGGCCAGTTGTGGCCCGTCACTTCATTGTATTTGGCCCTGGAAAGCCTGGAAATAATATGTATCAATAAAGTACTGTAATTTTTCCTACTAAATGTATTATTTTTTTCTGTTTTGGGAGAAACTAAATATATTTACTCCCAATGATGTTAACTTAAATATTGTCTAATTATGCCAAAACCTATTATGAAACATTCAAGCATTGTTTTAATATAAATAAATACTAATAATAATGATTTCAAAGCAAGTTGTCCATCAAATCGTGCAATGTAAAATTAGCAATGGATTTCATGGTAAAATTATGAAATTTGCAGTGGTTTTTAAAGCATTTTTCTCTAAATGAAAAAAACAGTACCTTGTGTTTACTTTAATAAACTGAGGTGCCGTTTTGGCATTTCCAGTAATACAGCGAAAAAATCTGCAGTTGTTTATTTGCGGTAAAAAAAAAATCAAACAAACTGGCTGCTCAGATGCTAAAATTTTACTGTAAATTGCATTTTTTTTATTTACAGTAAAAAAAAAAAGGGAATTTTATAGTAGAACTCTGGCAACTGAGCTGCCTTTTTTCACTACCATCAAAACAACAGTACTGTTTTACAATAATATCCAATAAATTTTGAGGTTAAATGATTTCCTTTTGAGGCCGTCGGAGACATGATTTAAGCCTTGACTGGATTTGAGTATTCATTTGGACTATTGAGAACACAGGTGTCGAACTAAAGGCCCGCCACTTCATTTTATTTTGCTCTGGAAAGCCTGGAAATAATATGTATCAATAAAGTACTTTAATTTGTTGTTGCGATCCGCTGCACGGATCGTTTGTCGTTTAGATTCTTGAGTTTATTTGTGCACTTCCTGATTTGTTTCTGTCGCCAGGGTTGCATATTTGTTACATCCGGTTCCTTATTTATGGAACATCACCAAATTGTTGATTACCATCCTTATTTAAGCCTGCATTTTCGGTGACTCTCTCTCTGATCTAGCCTTGTTTCCCTCAACAAGTGACGACGATACTCCCGATATTGATAAAACTGTTTTTGTACTTGTTAGCTTATATGCTATTTCTGTGTCTACTTCCCTAGCTTCATGCTAGCACTTTTGGTTTGTCTTTTGTACTTAGCTCCAGTGTTTCTGTTTCTTAGTCTTTTTTTAGTTAATAAATCAACATTTCTTACCTTTACGCTGTTTCCGAGCCTGAACTGCATCTTGAAGAAGCACCTTAACCATCATGCCTAGCAGACGTCACATTTGTCTTACTAAATGTATTATTTTTTTCTATTTTGGGAGAAAAAAAAAATGTACTCCATGTAATCACACATGAAGTAAACTTAAATATTGTATAAATATGCAAAAATATAGGATCAAACATTCAGACCATTTTTTAATTACATATAAATACTAATAATAATGACCAAATTTGTAATTTAATTTGGCCCTTGAGGCAATATCAATTTAGCATTAGAGCTGGCCCGCCGGTGTTATACAGCGCCGGTGCTGCTGTTACACCGCATTCAACGCTAATACTCATACTTGCCAACCCTAATTTTCCCGGTAGACTCCTGAAGTTCAGTGCCCCTCCCGAAAATCTCCCAGGGCAACCATTCTCCCAAATTTCTACCGATTTCCACCTGGACAACTATATTGGGGGCGTGCATTTAAGGCACTGCCTTTAGCGTTCTCTACAACCTGTCGTCACGTCACTTTTCCTCCATTCTAACAGCGTGTCACATAATATTTGTGGCTTTTACACACACACACACACACGCACAAGTGAATGCAAGGCATACTTGGTCAACAGCCATACAGGTCACACTGAGGGTGGCCGTATAAAACAACTTTAGCACTGTTACAAATATGCGCCACACCGTGAACCCACACCAAACAAGAACGACAAACACATTTCGGGTGTACATCCGCACCGTAACACAACAGAACAAATACCCAGAACCCAGCACTAACTCTTCCAGGAAACTTCCAGCAAACTGACCAAGTAATTAACGTTTTATTCATGCATTTTCTCTTCCTACTTCAAAGGCTTGAATGTTTGGTTCATTCATTATTATTTTATTTTCAAATTATTACTAGCCTGTGGAAAAAATTTGATATTTATCTCAGAAAATTGCGAAAAGAAAAAAAAGGGATAACATTTTTATTTACATTTTATTTGATATGCCATTGATATTTTTTTAATTATTATTATTATTGTTTGAAACTGGATTTTGCATGTCACTAAAGTTATATAAGCCTTGCTTGTTCAATACTTAATGCAAAACTTGTTTGGGTCCCTATTAAAAGGTTAATTTGTTCAAACCTTGGCCCACGGCTTTTGTTCCGTTTAAAATTTTGCCCCACTCTGTATTTGAGTTGACACCCCTGTGGTAGGGAATCATGGCGTTGACGACCGATTGTGACGTCACGTTCTGACGTCGTCGCTGAGAGAGCGATAAACAGAAAGGCGTTCAATTCGCCAAAATTCACCCATTTAGAGTTTGGAAATCTGTTAAAAATATATTTGGTCTTTTTTCTGCAACATCAAGGTATATATTGACACTTACATAGGTCTGTTGATAATGTTCCCCTTTAAAAAAAACATTTGTTTATCAACACACATGAAGGGAAGGGCTGGAACTCTTGAGTGACAGCGACAGAATGAACCACTCGCCCACAGGCCTTAGACAGGGGGTGGGGTTGGAGGGTGGGGACTAATAATAACATCATTAAAAAATGCTAATCACCCGCCATGCAAATGCTCTACTTTGTAATTAAACTTTGCTCTAAAACAGATATTACTCCCGCTGCTTTCAAATTGGGCCAATGTGACAGTTATGGCGGCAGTTAATTGCAAAACTGCTCAGCATCGCTAATTGTTCCACGGGTGATTGAGGTGAAGCTCGGGCAGGGTATTCCATCAGCGCGCAGAGCTAGCCGGCGCCTGCTGCGGCAGAGCGCCGGCGTCACCTTTGGGCGCCCGTGCGTGCGCTGTATCGTCGCCATGATTCATGTAAAGGTGACATACGCGCGAGCAATAATGTATCGCCATGGATAATGTCAGCTGTTAACGTGACAAAGTGTCCATTATGGTTACCGCCACAAGTCTGTTTGGAGCGCTTCCCTTTTTGTACCCTTTGATAGTTGAAAACAGAGCTCATCATTGGAGAGTACAAACTAATATTCCCCAGCAAGTAATGGGGGCCACATGGAGCTTGGGACAGCTATTGATGCATTTCCATCGGAAAAAGTCGTACTATCGATGGTAGTTGAAGTTGAACCAACATGACTACCGTGCAGCATACACAGGACAAACTATCTGAGTACGCAGGGGCATAAAACTTAGGACTAAAAGCAGATGCGGGCAAAAAATATATATATCTCTGCAACGGAATCTATCTTAATAAAATTTATCGAGTAATCCAAAGATTATCTGTCGGCTGCGTTCCCAGACATGTCAATCAATAAATCAATCAATGTTTATTTACAAACCCCGTTTCCAAATGAGTTGGGAAATTGTGTTGGATGTAAATATAAACGGAATACAATGATTTGCGAATCATTTTCAACCCATATTCAGTTGAACATGCTACAAAGACAACATATTTGATGTTCAAACTGATAAAGACTTTTTTTTGCAAATGATTAGAATTTGATGCCAGCAACACGTGACAAAGAAGTTGGGAAAGGTGGCAATAAATACTGATAAAGTTGAGGAATGCTCATCAAACGCTTATAACATCCCACATGTGTGCAGGCTAATTGGGAACAGGTGGGGTGCCATGATTGGGTATAAAAGCAGCTTCCATGAAATGCTAAGTAATTCACAAACAAGGATGGGGTAAGGCTAAGGGTCAGCGTTTTGTAAGCAAATCGTCGAACAGTTTTAGAACAACATATTTCAACGAGTTATTGCAGGTAATATAGGGATTTTACCATCTACGGCCCTTAAAAATCATCAAAAGTTCAGAGAATCTGGAGAAATCACTGCACGTAAGCGATGATATTACATACTTTTGATCCCTCAGGTGGTACAGCATCAGAAACCGACATCAGTGTGTAAAGGATATCACCACATGGGCTCAGGAACAGTTCATAAAACCACTGTCAGTAACTACAGTTGGTCGCTACATCTGTAAGTGCAAGTTAAAACTCTACTATGCAAAGCCAACCCATTTATCAACAGTATCCGCCGCCGGCTAGGCTGGGCCCGAGCTCACCTAAGATGGACTGATGCAAAATAGAAAGGTGTTCTGTGGTCTGATGAGTCCACATTTCAAATTATATTTGGAAACAGAGGACGTGGTGTCCTCCAGAACAAAGAGGAAAATAACCATTTGGATTGTTATAGACGCAAAGTTCAAAAGCCAGCATCTGTGATGGTATGGGGGTGTATTAGTGGCCAAGGCATGGGTAACTTACACATCTGTGAAGGCAGCATTAATGCTGAATGGTCCATACAGGTTTTGGAGCAACATATGTTGTCATCCAAGCAACGTTGTCATGGACGCCCCTGCTTATTTCAGCAAGACAATGCCACACCACGTGTTACAACAGCGTGGCGTCACAGTTAAAAATTCCAGGTACTACACTGGCCTGCTTGCAGTCCAGACCTGTCTCCCACTGAAAATTTTGAAGCCTAAAATACGACAACAGAGACTCCGGACTGTTGAACAACTTGAGCTGTACATCAAGCAAGAATGGGAAAGAATTCCACCTGAAAAGCTTGAAAAATGTGTCTCCTCAGTTCCTAAACATTTATTGAGTTTTCTTAAAGAAAATATGATGTCACACAGTGGTGAACATGCCCTTTCCCAACTACTTTGGCACGTGTTGCGGCCATGAAATTCTAAGATAATTATTATTTGCAAAAAAAAAAAAAAGTTTATGAGTTTAAACATCAAATATCTTGTCTTTGTAGTGATTCAACTGAATATGGGATGAAAAGGATTTGCAAATCATTATATTCCGTTAATATGTACATCTAACACAATTTCCCAACTCCTATGGAATTGTATATAGCCCTAAATCACAAGTGTCTCAAAGGGCTGCACAAGCCATAACAACATCCTCGGTTCAGACCCCACATCAGGGCAAGGAAAAACTCACAACTCGTTGGGATGTCAATGTGAATGACTATGAGAAACCTTGGAGAGGACCGCAGATGTGGGTGACCCCCCCCCCCCCCCCCCCCATAAAGTCAGTTCTTGTATGCGCAAAAATTACGACTAAAGTGGTGAGGCTTTATTTTTCATTTGCACTTTCATTTGGTTAAGGAACATATATGTTGTTTTGTATAAATTATTCAGTTGATTTATTTTAAAATAACATAATTGTATGTAAAAAAGTATTTTTTCTTTAGTTATTTATGAGTCCCTTCTCATGCAGTATATTTGATTAATACTATTTATTTTTTTACCACAAAACTGTTTGTGTTCCCGAATTTCTCAGTTTTGTCTTAAATTTTTACATGATATCAATCAATTAATGTTTATTAATATAGCCCTAAATCACAAGTGTCTCAAAGGGCTGCACAAGCCACAATGACATCCTTGGTTCAGATCCCACATAAGGGCAAGGAAAAACTCACAACTCAGTGGGATGTCAATGTGAATGACTATAAGAAACCTTGGAGAGGACCGCAGATGTGGGTGACCCCCCCCCCCCCCCCCCCCAGGGGAGACTGGGTGCAATGAATGTTGAGTGGGTAAATGAACACGTACATTAATAATTCATTTTCTACCACTTGTCCTTAATAATGTTGACACAATAATAAAATGGAAAATGACACAATATGTTACTGCATATGTCAGCAGCTAAATTAGGAGCCGTTGTTTGCTTACTAACTACTAAAAGACATAGCTAGCTAGCCATGTCTTAAAACACCTCTTGTGCAACCTACTAATAAAAGTTTCAATCAAGCAATCTTCCTGAGGGTGTTTCAGTGTTATAACTTCACCTTTATCATTAGTTTTTAAGCCAAAATGCGTCTGTTCTCCCTTTTCTGTCTACACACTGTGTCTGCTTGTAAGTACTCTGTGATTGTGCGCTGCCGAACATGCTCGTCTGGTCCTAAACCAGCAATATCATGACGTGACCAAAACTGGGGCGCAGGGGCGGGTGGTGGACCGGTGGTTTTCAGAGGTGGTATAGTACCTAATATGGTTCATTAGTATCGAGGTACTATACTAGTATCGGTATACCGTACAACCCTACTAGGAACGTTGAATAAAATGGACCGAAATTTGCCTGGAGTCACAAAACGCGCCACTTATAATCTGCGGGGTGTTCGAATGCTACCCAAAGTGCTCCAGCTCATCCGTCAGCTTCCGAGCTCTCCAACATCCTCTCAGGAAAAGTTCCCCAAAAACTTCCGCACGCCTGCCGGTATAATCCTTTACTTTTAGAAAAGTGCACGGCGAGCGAGAGGAAATGTGCTTAGTTCAGCTCCATCTACGGCGGTGTAGTTCGGAGCGGGAGCCGACACAGCTGCCACCGCCGGAGAGTTTCGCCGCGTTTGTTCGTCGCCGCCACGTCCCGCCAAGTGACAGCCAGGACGTGTGCGGTGCATTGAGATGTCCTCATCCTCGGGATCCCGCCAACGTGAGACCAGCCAATTATGGCTCCGGCATGCTAATGTGTCTCACAGAAAGAGAGAGAGTTAAGACAAAGACACAATGAGGTCTGCGGAAGGTTCTTGAGAATCTTGTTTAATTGCCGTGTTTACCCGGCGACTACAACCCGTGTCATTAGCGCACAGTGTCGTGTCATTTGTGTTGTCACAGCACTCTGTGGCCCCGCGGGGTCATTATCGCTGACTTGAGCGGAGAGGATTGACATATTTTATGTGAGGAAATCCTGATGCACTCCAAGGAGTTGTTTTGTTCCCCCTGCCTTCAAGCAGCCACGGGGCCAATTAATTTCTGACCAGTAGATATCCTGACGACTGCTGTTGCCCTAATGGGCTGTTTAGCTGCAGCTATGTCATTCTCTATTGATGCCACAGACAACTCTGCAGCCTTTTAGCACAAGATCTAAACACTGTAATAATAATTAAAATATTATTTTACACTTAAACTTCTATTATCTATTTTTCGAAATACTTTTGTCCATCCATCCATCCATTTTCTACCGCTTATTCCCTTTTGGGGTCGCGGGGGGCGCTGGCGCCTATCTCAGCTACAATCGGGCGGAAGGCGGGGTACACCCTGGACAAGTCGCCACCTCATCGCAGGGCCAACACAGATAGACAGACAACATTCACACTCACATTCACACACTAGGGCCAATTTAGTGTTGCCAATCAACCTATCCCCAGGTGCATGTCTTTGGAGGTGGGAGGAAGCCGGAGTACCCGGAGGGAACCCACGCATTCAAGGGGAGAACATGCAAACTCCACACAGAAAGATCCCAAGCCTGGATTTGAACCCAGGACTGCAGGACCTTCGTATTGTGAGGCAGATGCACTAACCCCTCTGCCACCGTGAAGCCCTAAATACTTTTGTATTATTCCCATTTAAATTTGATCTGGATTCCATTTTTTTGTGTTTTAAATGTATTTTACCAACACAAAATGTTTTGTGTATTAAATAAAATGTATTAATATGAAATTCTATCAATCCATTTATACCACTTGTCCCCCTCGGAGTCACATGAAAAGAACGGTCGTTGGACCTGTAGGACATGTCGGTCTCTAAAAATATATTGGTATTATTTGTTTTAATTGCTATTATTATATATATATATATATATATATATATATATATATATATATATATATATATATATATAAATAAATATATGTACATATACATATATATATTTATATATATATATATATATATATATATATATATTAATCAATCAATGTTTACTTATATAGCCCTAAATCACTAGTGTCTCAAAGGGCTGCACAAACCACACACAAACCACTACGACATCCTCGGTAGGCCCACATCAGGACAAGGAAAACTCACCCCCAGTGGGACGTCGGGTGACAATGATGACTATGAGAACCTTGGAGAGGACGAAAGCAATGGGTGTTGAGCGGGTCTAACATGATACTGTGAAAGTTCAATCCATAGTGGATCCAACACAGCCGCGAGAGTCCAGCAGGAAACCATCCCAAGCGGAGGCGGATCAGCAGCGCAGGGATGTCCCAAGCCGATACACAGGCAAGCGGTCCATCCTGGGTCCCGACTCTGGACAGCCAGTACGTCATCCATGGCCATCAGACCGGACCCCCTCCACAAGGGAGAGTGGGACATAGGAGTAAAAGAAAAGAAACGGCAAATCATCTGGTCTAAAAAGGGAGTCTATTTAAAGGCTAGAGTATGCAAATGAGTTTTAAGGTGGGACTTAAATGCTTCTACAAAGGTAACATCTCGAACTGTTACCGGGAGGGCATTCCAGAGTACTGGAGCCCAAACAGAAAACGCTCTATAGCCCGCAGACTTTTTTGGGGGCTTTGGAAATCACTAACAAGCCGGAGTCCTTTGAACGCAGATTTCTTGCCGGGACATATGGTACAATACAATCAGCAAGATAGGCTGGAGCTAGACCGTGTAGTATTTTATACGTAAGTAGTAAAACCTTAAAGTCACATCTTAAGTGCACAGGAAGCCAGTGCAGGTGAGCCAGTACAGGCGTAATATGATCAAACTTTCTTGTTCTTGTCAAAAGTCTAGCAGCCGCATTTTGTACCAACTGTAATCTTTTAATGCTAGACATGGGGAGACCCGAAAATAATACGTTACAGTAATCGAGGCGAGACGTAACAAACGCATGGATAATGATCTCAGCGTCTCTAGTGGACAAAATGGAGCAAATTTTTGCGATATCACGGAAATGAAAGAAGGCCGTTTTAGTAACAGATAATGTGTGACTCAATGGAGAGAGTTGGGTCAAAGATAATACTCAGATTCTTTACCGAGTCGCCTTGTTTAATTGTTTGGTTGTCAAATGTTAAAGTTGTATTATTAAATAGAGGTCGGTGTCTGGCAGGACCGATAATGAGCTTTTCCGTTTTTTTGGCGTTGAGTTGCAAAAAGTTAGCCGACATCCATTGTTTAATTTCATTAAGACACGCCTCCAGCTGACTACAA
>NC_084612.1:10460724-10530724 GCF_033978795.1 Nerophis ophidion | reverse complement strand
ACCCCCCCCCCCCCCCTCCCCCAAAAAAAGTATGATTGAGAACAAAGCGGCAACAGCTGAACCCTTCATCTTTTATTCATTACATAAATGACATTTTAACAAGAGAAAATTCCTCATTATTGCTTCATTGTACCGAATTAGATCTCTGTCTTGCAGATTGATAGAGTGATGGTGCTTTTATGAATATCAATATGTTTAGACAGCGGCTGGTGAAGACCTCAGCCAAGGTCAAAGATATATGTTATGACAACCCACGCCGTGATAGCACACAGCAGTCAGGTCAGTCCATGGAGAGGGAGCGAAAAATAGTTTTTAGCCATAATTAGCGGGCTTTAAAGCAGCAGCTATGCATTGTAGGTAGGTAGGTAGTTCTTTATTGTCATTGCACAAGTTCAACAAACCAGCACAAACCCATTCAAGATTACAAACCCCGTTCCCATATGAGTTAGGAAATTGTGTTAAATGTAAATATAAACAGAATACAATAAGTTGCAAATCATGTTCAACCCATATTCAGTTGAATATGCTACAAAGACAACATATTTGATCATATTTGATGACAGTGACCTTCGATCCCTCAGACGGCACTGTATCAAAATCCGACATCAATCTGTAAAGGATATCACTACATGGGCTCAGGAGCACTTCAGAAAACCACTCTCACTAAATACAGTTTGTCGCTAAATCTTAAGTGCAAGTTAAAGCTCTACTATGCAAAGCAAAAGCCATTCATCAACAACATCCAGAAACGCCGTCGGCTTCTCTGGGCCCGAGCTTATTTAGGATGGACTGATGCAAAGTGGAAAAGTGTTCCGTGGTCTGACGAGTCCACATTTCAAATTGTTTTTGGAAATATTCGACATCGTGTCATCCTGACCAACGGGGAAGCGAACCATCCAGACTGTTATCGACGCAAAGTTCAAAAGCCAGCATCTGTGATGGTATGGGGGTGCATTAGTGCCCAAGGCATGGGTAACTTACACATCTGTGAAGGCAACATTAATGCTGAAAGGTACATACAGGATTTGGAACAACATATGTTGTCATCTAAGCGGCGTCTTTTTCATGGACGCCCCTGCTTTTTTTAGCAAGACAATGCCAAGCCACATTCAGCACGTGTTACAACAGCGTGGCTTCGTAAAAAAAGAGTGCGGGTACTTTCCTGGCCCGCCTGCAGTCCAGACCTGTCTCCCATCAAAAATGTGTGGCGCATTATGAAGCGTAAAATAGGACAGCGGAGACCCCCGACTGTTGAACGACTGAAGCTCTACATAAAACAAGAATGGGAAATAATTCCACTTTCAAAGCTTCAACAATTAGTTTCCTCAGTTCCCAAACATTTATTGAGTGTTGTTAAAAGAAAAGGTAATGTAACACAGTGGTAAACATGCCTTTTCCCAACTACTTTGGCACGGGTTGAAAAGGATTTGCAAATCATTGTATTCCGTTTATATTTACATCTAACACAATTTCCCAACTCATATGAAACTGGATTTGTGGATAAACAAACAGTGTACTGGGTTACAGAGCAGGAACACTGATGGGTCGCCAAAAGCAACCCCGTAAAAGATGGGAAAAAGCTCAACGCTTGGGAAGGATGAGTTTAAAAAAACAAAATACAATACAGACTGGGCTCCTAAGGGGGGCCCAGTCTGTAGTGGGAAACAAAAAACAACATATACATATTAGAACGTACATCTCGAGATATTTAGCAACAGAGGGGAGGGAGTGGGGGGCCATGGTGACTGGCTGCAGCTTTTCAGGCGCTGCCCATCCTTCCATCACCCCTATGGGATTTGCGTCAAGGGCGTTGGATTGGTGGTAGGGTTTGCGTGTGTAGGTTATTTTTTTTGTAGATGCATTTCGCGTGTCTCTGTTCCGCGGTCTTGATGTTGTGAAGCCGATAGTCAGTCCAAAGTCAAAAACAACAGGTGTGTGTCCATGAGAGACAAGAAACGAGTTTGTTGTGTTTTCACCGCACTGTCCTTCGGGAGAGTCTTGAACCTAGGGAAACAATCCAAGTTGGAATGTTTTGTATGCGAGTGAAAATTAAATTTGCTTTTCACTCTAAATTGTCTATGACAAGTCCTCAAAATTCATCCTGCAGGGCAGACAGTCCGATGCTATCCAAATCACAAAGTGTCCACAGTTCTTCTCGCATCTTCCAATCATTTGAGGCAGCTTTGGGGTACTTTGAAGACTGCCAGCAACTTCCAATTTGTCGACAAACCAGAACAACGCTTACTATTTATATATATATATATATATATATATATATATATATATATATATATATATATATATATAGACTGTGTTTTCACCAGTGAGGGAGAGGATGGATGTTTCCTACATTTGGTTCTCATAGACCAGGGGTCGGCAACCTGCGGCTCTTTAGCGGCGCCCTACTGGCTCTCTGGAGCTTTGTCAAAAATATATGAAAAATGGAAATAAGGAAAAAACATTTGTTTTGTTTTAATTTGGTTTCTGTAGGAGGACAAACATGACATAAACCTCCCTAATTTTTATAAAGCACACTGTTTATATTAAACATGCTTCACTGATTCGAGTATTTGGCGA
Source organism: Nerophis ophidion (assembly GCF_033978795.1). NCBI lineage: Eukaryota > Metazoa > Chordata > Actinopteri > Syngnathiformes > Syngnathidae > Nerophis > Nerophis ophidion. The sequence goes on along the minus strand of NC_084612.1, from coordinate 10,528,147 downwards.
GCGCCGTTTTGTCCTACTAACGTTGGCGGTCCTTGAACTCACCCTAGTTTGTTTACATGCATAACTTTCTCAGACGTGATTTATTCCACTTTTTTTCTGTCTGACTTTGTCCACCAAACTTATAACGTTGCGCATGAAAGCACAAAGGTGAGTTTTGTTGATGTTATTGACTTATGTGGAGTGTGCTAATCAGACATATTTGGTCACTGCTTGACTGTAAGCTAATCAATGCTAACATGCTATTTAGGCTAGCTATATGTACATATTGCATTACTATGCCTCATTTGTAACTATGTTTGAGCTTATTTAGTTTCCTTTAAGTCCTCATAATTCAATTTATATCTCATGAGACTCTATCTGTATGTAATATGGCTTTCAAATTTTTGCGGCTCCAGACAGATTTGTTTTTGTATTTTTGGTCCAATATGGCTCTTTCAACATTTTGGGTTGCCGACCCCTGTCATAGACAGATACTTTAAGAAACATTTTACAGTTAGAGCACAACTTTAAAAAAGGACCTTAAAGCTTACTGGCTAACAAACAAAGATGCACACAATTAATTGATCAAACGTGTGCTCCCGCCCACGCCGCATGTCGTCCATCATACATCACACACCCCGTCCTTATTCACCGGACTCCATTTTCTAATGCACCGGCGCATTCTTTTTGGTTATTTACATTTCCAGAGAAATTTACATGTCCGTCACCGCGAGGCGAGGAGTGTTGCCTGACAAGTGAGAATACTTTATTCAAATTGGTCGGCTGGCCCAGAGCGGACGACAGTAAACGTCTGAATGCCAAATGAGGTATTTATGAAAAATTCAGCTACGTTGTCCTCCATTCTAAAGAAGCATTACGCCAGCGCCAGACCGGGGAAAGTGGAAATGTTGACCTTTTACGCTACGGGAGCACGGACACACACACACACACACACACACACACACACACACACACACCTCACCGGCTTAACTGGAAGGATGTTATCTCAAATAATTACCGCTGGCCTCCCTTGTCCCCCGGTGGCGGCGGCTTGTGAGCGGCTCGCAAACAACAGCGGGTCACCCTGGATGACGGGCTCCTGCGGGAGGAAGTGAGCGTGTGGAAGATCTAAAAGCCGCCTCCTATGGCCCTGGCAACAGCTCTTAATTAACCACCCAGGTATTCTCGAGCCGTGCGGCCCGCTGCCCGCTCGGCCATATGGCTGGAGCCGCGCCACGGCGGTCCTAATTGGGGAGCATCAAAAAAAAAAAGCTCAGCCAACATAAAGCTTGTGTAAATTATTTTTAATGGTTCCCTCCTGAGGGGTTAGTGTGTGTGCCTCACAATACATAGGTCCTGGGTTCGATCCCCGGGCTCGGGTACTTTCTGTGTGGAGTTTGCAAGTTCTGCGTGGGTTCTCTCCGGGTACTCCGGCTTTGTGATTGATGACCTCACTATGCATAAATATAAAACTAGAGATAAAAAAATATGGTAACACGGGGAAGATATTTTGAATAACGTCTTAGAGTTATTTAGACACTGGAGGAACATATTGTAAGTAACAAAGACTTAATTTAGAGTTGTTTGGTTAGGGTTAGAGGTTTAGGGTTAAGGTTAGAGTGTTAGGGTTATAGGGTTAGGGTTGGAGTTGGGGTTAGAGTTAGTTGTATAATAAGCCCTAGGGTTAGAGGGTTAAGGTTAGGGTAATAACGACTTAGAGTTATTTAGATACTAAGGGAACATATTTTAAGTAACAAATACTTAATTTATAGTTATTTGGTTAGGGGTTAGGGTTAGAGATTTAGGCTTAGGGTTGGGGTTGGGGTTAGGGTTAGTTGTATAATAAGGCCATGCATAATAAAGCATTTATAAGTACTTAATAATGACTAATTAAGAGGCAATATGTTATTAATTTGCATATTAGTAAGCAACTAATTATTGGTGAATATGTTCCCCATACTAAAGTGTTACCAAAAAAAAAAAAAAATAAAAAAAAATAAAATATATATATATATATATATATATATATATATATATATATATATATACACATATTAGGGCTGCAAATCTTTGGGTGTCCCACGATTTGATTCAATATCGATTCTTGGAGTAGCGATTCGATAATATATCGATTTTTTCGATTCAACGCGATTCTCGATTCAAAAACGATATTTTTCCGATTCAAAACGATTCTGTATTCATTCAATACATAGGATTTCAGCAGGATCCACCCCATTCTGCTGATATACTAGCAGAGTAGTAGATTAAAAAAAAAAAACTTTTATAATTGTAAAGGACAATGTTTTTTCAACTGATTGCAAATTTTTACCTATTAAACGAACCAAAAATATGACTTATTTTACCTTTGTGAAAATATTGGACACAGTGTGTTTTCAAGCTTGTGAGATGCGATGCAAGTGTAAGCCACTGTGACACTATTGTTGTTGTTTTTTTTTTATAAATGTCTAATGATAATGTCGATGAGGGTTTTTTAATCACTGCTATGCTGACATGATGACTAATATTGATACTGTTGTTGATAATATTCATTTTTATTTCACTACTTTTGGTTTGTTTTGTGTTGTGTTTGTGTCTCCTCTCAATTGCTCTGTTTATTGCAGTTCTGAGTGTTGCTGGGTCAGGTTTGGTTTTGGAATTGGATTGCATTGTTATGGTATTGCTGTGTAGTGGTTTGTTGGATTGATGAAATTTATTTTTTTTTCAAATCGATTTTTAAAAAAATGAGAATTGATTCCGAATCGCACAACGTAATCGATTAGGGTTAGGGTTAGGTTTGGGGTTGGGGTTAGAGTTAGGATCAAACATAATGCACAAGTAGAGCAATTGTACCATTCAAGCAAAAGTTAAATTTCAAACACGATCATACTAGAATGCACTTTCGAGTGGATCGAGACCCACTTCTTGAACCAAACCAAACATGACAGGTGTGACCACAGCCTGCATCCACATCAACAAGACTCAGTGGTGGGCCGTGCGTTTCCCACCTAGGCCTTCAGTAATGTCCGACTTCAATGATTACCTTTTGAAAATACCATAATTTGTGTCATCACATGACCATTGCTGGATAAATACTATACAGGAATTCATTTCCGCACTACAGGGCATGGAATCACCTCAACAGTACACAAAACAAGTTAATTTCTGCCGCATTTAAAAATCAATTAAAATGCAACAGCAATTATAACATATCTTATGTGGTACTGGGAAGAAAATGTGAAGAAATAAAGAAATAAAATATTTGAACTCATGATTTGTATCACCCATTCGACGGTGTATAAGCCAGTGGTACCACTCGTAATCAACTGATTCGAGTGGAAATGGCGGGCATTTCCCCATTTTTATCGTCGACATAGTCTCACAAGATGTAGTTTCCCTTTAAATATCCTTCTTGAAAATGGCCTTGCAAATATATATCTGCCACCTAATCAATGTTTTCGTCTCCTTCTCTGTGGGTCATCACTTCCTGCTTGCTGCAAAGTTACAACGTGTGATTGGATACTAACTTTGGAATGACAAGTGAGTATCCAATCACGGTCTCGTTAACATCAGGCTACCTAGATAGGCTACTGTGATCTGATTGGCTATTGCAACGGTCTATCAACTCTATGGGTTCTCAAATTCATCTGCTAACGATCTTGTTGAGTATCCAATCACAGGACGCGTAAATGTCACGTTCAACGTAAGGCCTTAATGACAATGAGACGTAATCGAAGTGGAGGCACGTAGATAAGACCCCCCACAAAACGCTGCATCCCAAAGAGACAATCAGAAAGTGGCTTGAAGACAGGCCACAAGACCACAAGGAAGTTTTTTGAATATAGAAAAAAAATATATAATATGACTGCCAATGTCTTTTAGAAAATTTTTGTGAAGACGAAATGCTACTTTTACTCCGTTAATTGGCTCCATTTATTTATATCATTGTTAAATAATCTATTGATTACTGCTTGCAAAGACATATTCAGTGGTTCCTTAGAGAGCACTCTTCCAGTGGACATGGTCACCTGACTCTGTTCTACCAATCAAACGTAGGCACTAGGGACGTTTTGACAACAACTCCTGATCTGATTGGCTATCGCAACTGTCTATCAACTGTATGTGCCCGTTCGCTTACAGTGCAGAGACGCCTCCATTGTTCATTGTTCATTCTGAAGGCCCCGGGCAGATTTGGTACAGCATGACAACATAAGTTAGCTGAATTCTGATTGGAAACTAAAAAAAACAGCACTGGAAGGAGCATACTATGACATGAAGAGAATAGGAATACTTTTAGATAATTAGGGAAAGTAAATAAACAAATAATTTTATCTTTAATTATGATAATGACTTCTGGTTATGTTAGGCCAGCAGAGAAGGCTTTGCTGACGGCCCACCACTGACAACACTACATACATTAAATCCTCATGAGAAGCACCATTTTGTGATAATAAAAAAAAAAAAAAATGTTTTTGGTCTATTTCTTTTTCGGGAGTTACCCATTTTGGAAAGAAAAACAGCATACTCAGAACAAAAATGTCCTCTGCAGAGGACGCTGTTTCCCAAGAAAGTACAGTATACACACCATTCTTGCCAACCTTGAGACCTCTGAATTCGGGAGATTTTGAGGTGGTAGGGGGGTTGTATATTGTAGCGTCCTGGAAGAATTAGTGCTGCAAGGGGTTCTGGGTATTTGTTCTGTTGTTTTTATGTTGTGTTACGGTGCAGATGTTCTTCCGAAATGTGTTTGTCATTGTTGTTTGGTGTGGGTTCACAGTGTGACGCATATTTTTAACAGTGTTAAGTTGGAATTCGGGAGAAATTCGGGAGAATGGTTGCACTGGGAGATTTTCGGGAGGGGCACTGAAATTTGTGAGTCTCCCGGGAAAAATCGGGAGGGTTGTCAAGTATGATGCACACTGCTTAATCGCTTGTTGTAACATCCTGCTCATCAGTTCATATGCAATGGTCAAAATGGTTTGGTGCCTGCCCTTATCCTGTCCCACCTATACGCCCCTTGGCTTCCGTACCACCCCTTCAGTTTTCTTAGCTACTCGTCCCAGGAGGAGGTCCGCAAGGGTATAAAGTAGCAGCTCATTGCCGCTTTTCCGCTTGTGTTATTTTTGACCGTGGTTCTTGTACATGGATGCGTTGAAAAAGGTGGCTGGCGAACAAACTCCCGCCCACCCAGGTTCATCTCACACAATATGTCAGGAACATTTACATGTCCACCCCATACCCCATCCCCCCATACACACACACTCACATCCTGTACCTCTTTCCCTCCTCCACCTCATGCCGCTCAGGCCACCGTTGAGCTGTTTCTATAAGGAAGCAGGCGAGCAATCTGGTCAGAGCGACCTCACATCTGCCCCGCTAATGAGAAGGCTGGCTTTCTCCCAAGTCAGCTCTCCTTGTGAACTGTGGGGTCGGCATGCAAAAACACAATGGAGTTACAAGGTGGCACAAATATGCATACACAAAGTTATGGCATGGACCATTTAGGAACTACAACTAGTTTAATGCAGAGAATGTATTTGGATAATTGACATAAGGTCTTCACTTGATACTTGTTATGACTTTTGCTTGTATTCCGACTTCTTCCCGGAGGTGGTCAACCAAGCCAAGATGGCTGTAGTACAAATAGAAAAGATGCTTAAATCTTCCTGAAAAAAGCAGATACGGGCAAAAAAATCATACAACACAATAGAATAGATCCCTATATTGTAACGGCACCGGGACATGACGTTGACCAAGGGTCGTCCTTTCAGGATGCGGCGGAACGACAGGAAGCAGTTTGCAGGTATGAAGAATGATTTATTCACACACATCATAGGAAACAATACTGAACAAACATGCATATAGCACTGGAAGCTTATGAAATAGCTACCCAAGAAAAACTAATGCGCCGACCACAATGGGCCAATGTTGATCCTGACCGTCCTTTTATCTGGTTCCGTAGGTTCAGTTTTTCTTCTTTTTTTTGTCTCCTCAGACAAAACTTTTCATTTCTTTGGTTGTTTTGGATATTCGGCCATGATAGCAGTAATTGCACGTAGGCATTGTTCTTATTTGCATCGACTTCTGTCTTTTTATTAAATTTGGAGTAAGGGGAGTGATGTATGTCATAAAGCAAGTCATTACATTTGTAGGTTTTGTGTGGCAGGGTTTATGCCACCCTCCTCAAAGTTGTTAAGTGCCCCTTTAGAGCGATACAGACCCCTCAGGCTATGACAGAGGTGTCATTCAACTAGTTTCAATTCCATCTATCATCCCAAAAGTTATGACAATATTTTTGAAGGTTGAAAAGTTACTTTGTGCTGATTTAAACATCCATCCATCCATCGTTCTATTGCTTATTCCCTTTGGGGTCGCGGGGGGCGCTAGTGCCTATCTCAGCTATCATCAATATTTAAAAATTTACCAGGAAATACAGTTGTGACTTAAAGTAGATCAACTCGTAATTCAACCGCAATGTTAAGAAATTAAGATTTCAAGTGGAAGTGGACAAAAAGTGTTTACATGTTTTTGTGTGATCATGAACATATTTTAAAAAATTAGATGGGTGACATATCTGCAACACAAAAAAAAATATCTAATATTTTACACTTTAAGCATTTATTTTCACCCAATTTAGTACGCGAGGTCCCAGGTGTAGCCCAATGAGTACCACAAGAGCAATAATATGTACATAAGGGGAGTGAAATAGGCAGCTTAGGGAGTTTCTTATTGTAGGAATTTTCCTATACAAGCAACTTGTATTAGTGGCACCATCTTGAGTGTATAGTGTTTGTTATAAATATCATTGGCAATGAACAATAAATTAAATACATAGACAAAAACAATAGAATCAGTTCCTTTTGTGCAAATAGAAATTTAAAAACGATGACAGCAAACCAAACCAAATAAAAGAGCAGTTCAGCACAGTGTGCAAGACACGCTTGTTTAACAGTTAAGAATATTTGTAGGGGGGAGGTGCAGCACTGCCTGCAGGAGCAAAAGTCACCGCCTCTGTCCATGGTGCTGAGGACAGAGCACCATCAGACGGGGGCGTGGCAGTGCTGACGGCAAGACACAGCTGGCAGGTGATTAGATTTCACAGATGGTACGTGTTAATCTAATCATCTGTTGTATTTAACAGTAAGCGGCCGGGAGCAGGAGAGGGGAGAGGATACGGACGTGACTGGAAAGTCACATTCTGGGGGAGAAGACTTTGAAAAAAAACCTATGTACATTAAAACATGGGTTAAAAACTGCACGCTTGGTTCTTGTTTCGTGTCTTCAGTGGAACTGCAAGGAAGCAACATCCACAATATTAAAATGTTGCTAAAAAGAGAACTGCACTTTATTTTGGAATTTTGCCTATTGTTCACAATCATTGTTAAAAAAAAACGACAACGCATTAATTTAAAAAACACATCATGACATTTGCCTTTTTTTTTTTTTCATCATCACTGATTATTACTCATTGCAGACTTCATGCAAGCCAACAAAAGTAAAAAAAAAACAAAAAAAACATTACCTACTCTACAAGGTCTGCTGTCATTAGGATGAAGAATGACTCATAATCCTTGGGAAGAACAGGGGGTGGAAGCATTCGTCTTTTTGTGTCATTTTACGGGTTTAAATTGCCTGTCAAAGTGTACCAACTTGTCTGAATACATACTCATCCTACTACTATCCAGGTGAGAGGCATTATTTATGATCTACTATAACTTTCACAAGCATAGGAAGACAGGAAGCCTCTTATGGCTCAATTATGTAAACATAAGCACACAAGCTCGTAATCACGGCACTACTATAAATAGTTTGTCTGTGTTATTAAGAATATCACTAATACTTGGTTAATATTCAGGTCACCAAAAGTAAATGGAGTAATGTTGGTGTTTTTTGGATATTTTTTATTGGGTTTAATGGGTGGAATAGAGGACCTCCTATTGGCTACGTTATTTACATACATTTTACGATTTAGAATGCATTAAAAAAAATATGTCCGTCATCATGTCATAATGATTGTGATTGATGGACAAAATTCCCCCCAAAAAGTTCAGTCCCCTTTAAAAATGTTGCCTAAAAAAGGTTTGATATAACATATTATTACCATGTTCCATTATATCCAATGAATACCTTGTTTCTTTTCTATATTTGAATAAATTGGAGCTCAACCAGTAGAACAGATGCTGTGTTCCACCTTTGAGGTTCCACTGTTTAATATTCCAAATCTTATCCTAATATCACTTCCACCAACTTTACTTCCACCGACAATATTTGTTTTATTGCAAAATTCTAAATTATTCTCCACAGTTACTTTATCCCAAGAATGCAAACACATCCATACACACACATGCACATAACTGTCTCCTCCGAATACGCACCATAAACCTCCGAATAACTCACAAACTAAACACCCCAGCTGCTCCTTAGTCCAAACTCCGGCTTAATGACTTGGTTGATGCACGGTGCCGCACACAGCGCACTTGAGTGGAAATGAAAGCGTAATTGCCGCCATAGATCCAACACATACTGAAAAATAATACGAGCGCGCGTTCATGCATTTAACCGCGCCATCAGCTCCCCCCCCTTCTCTCTCTTTGCTCTCCTGACGACATCAGAGTCATTACCGCCGCTATATTTTAATGGTGTTTGCTGCGAAACTTCACACAGGCGAGTCACGCCATTGGGCGTAAGTGTCGCCAAGCGCACCCCCTCGCCCCCGTGTGTCGTCTTGATCTGTTGCCAGTTAAATGTACCTACACAGCGAGGCAGCTCCACTTCTCCTCTTTGGCATCTTGGAAAAGATGGTGACACAGGCGGCTCATTCCCGGCTTTAATGGGCCTCACACGGCGAGACACGGAATGAGATATCGGCCAACGGAGGCTAATCTCAAAGGCCCTAAAACAGCAGGGCCCCTAAATTAAGCAAAAGACATGCATGCCTGATGGCGAAAACACTTTGTAAAGCAGCCTTTTGCGCTGTCACTTTGACTCCCACTTTTGTCTGTCTGGATGCTTGCTTGGCAAACATTTGACTAACAATGCGGCTTTTGTGACCTCCAGATGACAAACTGAATATCACTTCCGTTGATGGTTGCAAAGACAAATTACACTGATTTTAATAAGTAAGGCAAAAGCTTTGAGAACTGAACTAACTTCTGAGAAAATAAGACTACATACAATGTGAATATTCTATGGTTTACCAGCTGCCATGTGTACGTGATCATGTTCTGTTTAGTTTTGTTCTGTTTTGTTTTTGACTCCATTATTCCCTGTCATTGTGTACTCTTGTTTGTTTTTGTCACCATGACTCCCAATTAGTTTGCACCTGTCATGTCACACACCTGGTTCATTTGGACTCATGCACCTGTTAATCACTGCACATCTATTTAAGCCTGTAGTTGCCAGGCAGTCAGCCTGGCGACATCACCCTCCATCATATTCTACTCACCGTCGACCCAACCTTGTTATCCATGTCGATGATCCCTGTTCCTTTCTCGTTCCAAGTAAGTTTTTTGTTATTCATGCCATAGTGCAAGTTTTGGTTTTATGACCATAGTTTTGCCTTAGTGCAAGTTTTGTTTTCATAGCCAAATGTTGTACCTCCGTTATGAGCGCCTTTCGTTTGTTCCTATTTTGAGTAATTAATTAAAAGATGTCCTTACCTTCACGCCATGTACGTTTTAATCTTTTTGCACCACACGAAATCAAGCCTCATCATAGTCCAAGTCTTGACACCAGCAGTCTATCAATTCTAGTCCTTGTCATTTAAAAAAAATATCCATCCATTTTTTACTGCTTGTCCCTTTTAGGGTTACGGGGGGTGCCGGATCCTATCTCAGCTGCATTCGGAGGGTAGGCGGGTACACCCTAGACAAGTCACCACCTCATTGAAGGGCCAACAGAGATATACAGACAACATTCACACTCACATTCACACACTTGGGCCAATTTCGTGTTACCAATCAACCTTTTCCCAGGTGCATGTCTTTGGAGGTGGGAGGAAGCCGGAGTACCCGGCGAGAACCCACACAGTCACAGGGAGAACATGCAAACTCCACACAGAAAGATCCCGAGCCCAGGATCGAAACTAGGACCTTTCGTTTTGTGAGGCACACAAACTAACCCCTTGTTCCACCGTGCTACTCGCTTGTCTTTCTTGTGGGGCACCCAGGTTCTAGTCCCGTTCAGAACTGAAGAAAAGCAGGGACTAAACAAGGTGGGTTAAAATGGTGCCGTGACCCGGAGAAGAGTGAGGCCAACCATTTTTTTGTATTTTGTTTTCTTTTTACCATAAAAAACAACAACAACAAAACAGGGCGGCGTAAATTGTCTTTGGGACAATTTGGGAGCTAAACTGTCTTTGGGACGGTATAGTTCGGTTGGTAGAGTGGCCGTGCCAGCACCTTGAGGGTTCCAGGTTCGATCTCCGCTTCCGCCATCCTAGTCACTGCCGTCGTGTCCTTGGGCAAGGCACTTTACCCAGTGCCACCCACACTGGTTTAAAGGTAACTTAGATATTGGGTTTCACTATGAGAAAAGCGCTATATAAATATAATTCACTTCACTAATCTTGAAACATGTTTGTGGTGAAAAAGAAATTGTGTTGTACTTGTGCAATGACAATAAAGAGCATACCAATAACCTCACTCTTAGACAACCTCGAGAGCTCACAGGCTTTTAGCCCGGTAGCTCGTCTCTCATGCCGTTGACCCAGGTTCGAGTCCAGGGTGGAACAGAAAAGCAGGATCTGAACCAGTCTGATATGTTTAGCATGACCTTATTGCCACACTCGGCTCTACTTGCATCAGTTCAGGGTACCACGCCCCATCGAACACAGCTGTAGGTATGAGTTTATCATGTATTTGCCTCTCGACATGTGTCTCTTGGACAGAAAAAAAGCGCATTTCTTCTAGAAGGCAGGTATAAAATGGACCATTGCAACAACAGAAGAGAAAGATGATCTCCTGTATTTACTTCTTGGCATGTGGCCCACCGTCGGGAGATATGTTATTCTCCAGGAGACTGAGGGTTGCTCCAGCAAAGTTGAGACATTGCACCGTCCAGAGCTAGAACTCTGTAACACTGTGTGGTGGCAAACGAACAAGTGGTCAGAATCAGTTTCATTTTGGTCTACCTAATAAAGGACTATTAAAAAAAAAAGGTTAGTCTATTGACACAAGAGTTCTTTCTAAAGCCCGTTTTTAAAGAGCCATTCTCCCCATTGGCCGAGGCCTTTGTCTGCCCGCTCATCTGCTTGTCATGGTAATTTGGTCGAGCTAAATGATGCTTGCAGGTGCTCACAGGCCGCTATTCTTGGCCCAGACAATAGGAATATCATCCCTACCTCAGGTTTATGTCAAATGGAATTAGATTAGCACCGTTGGACGGAGAGGAGCGTTTCTATGGCGGTGGCCCCGTGAGATGTGGAACTTAGGAACAAGAGGTGTTAGTTTGAGAGTAAGTGCTGACTGGGGATCGGTTTTGGGAAAGGTTTGTCAATGCAGGATTTTTCAGCACAAGTTTGCTACAACATTGTCCTAAATATTGTGTAAAATGTCTGAAGTAGAGATGTCCGATAATGGCTTTTTTAACGATAACTGATATTGTCCAATATTAATTACCGATACCGATATATACCGTCGTGGAATTAATAATAATAATAATAATGACTTAGATTGATATCGCGTTTTTTTAAACACTCAAAGCGCTCACAGAGATGGAAATAACACATTCTTATGCCTAACTTTGTTGTGATGCCCCAATTGTCAGGTTCGTCCCTGACAGTTTGGTTAAGTGTTAGTGTTTCCTCTGTGTCTGTGTTTCCTGTCAGTGCTTTTATTTTGGTTATTTCCTGTTTTTTCTCCCTGAGCGCTGGTTCCCCTCAGCTGCGGCTGATTGGCACCTGGCCACACCTGGTGTCAATCAGCCGGCTGCTATTTGGACCTGTTTTCTCCTCCAGTCAGCGCTGGGTTATTGTTGTGTATTGTCGCTTGTGTATTGTCGCTCCTGAGGTGTCGTTGCAGCGTAGCGGTAAGCTATATTTGGTAGCTCTGTGTAGCTTACTGTCTTTTGTTCCCTGCTTCCAGTTTTGTTTGTTCATAGCCTAGTTTGTTTTCCGCCTCGTGCGCGCTTTTCGTTAGTACCCTTTTGTTTGTTCCTATTCTATTATTTTAATTAAATCATGTTTCCGTACTCAATGCTTGCCTCCTTCTCTGCATTTTGGGGTTCATCACCAACTAACTCTGACACCAATGGATGCATTAAACAATGTAACAAGGTTTTCCAAAATAAATCAACCCAAGTTATGGAAAAAAAAGGCCAACATAGCACTGCTGTATTTATTATTGAAGTCACATGGTGCATTATTTTTTTTTTTTTAACATGCCTCAAAACAGCAGCTTGGAATTTGGGACATGCTCTCCCTGAGAAAGACTATGAGGAGGTTGAGGTGGGCGGGGTTGGGGGGGTAGCTGGGGGGTGTCTATTGTAGCGTCCCAGAAGACTTAGTGCTGCAAGGGATTCTGGGTATTTTTTCTGTTGTGCTTATGTTGTGTTACGGTGCGGATGTTCTCCCGAAATTTTGTTACCATTCTTGTTTGGTGTGGGTTCACAGTGTGGCGCATATTTGTAACAGTGTTAAAGTTGTTTATACAGCCACCCTCAGTGTGACCTGTATGACTGTTGAACAAGTATGCCTTGCTGCATTAACTTGTGAAATTAAAAAGCCGTAGTACTTATATGACTGGGCCGGCAAGCAAAGGAAGTGCCTTTAAGTTTTATTGCCACTCCGTACCTCTCCCTACATACGTGCAGACAGCGGCGTTTTAAAAAGTCCTAAATTTTACTTTTTGAAATCTATACTGATATTTATGAAACCAATACCGATAATTTCCGATATTACATTTTAAAGCATTTATCGGCCGGTAATATCGGCAGTCCAATATTATTGGACATCCCTAGTCTAAAATTAAAGTTAAAGTACCACGGATAGTCACACACAAACTAAGTGTGGTGAAACCAGCCTCTGCATTTGACCCGTCCCCTTGTTCCACCCTCTGGGAGGTGAGGGGAGCAGTGAGCAGCAGCGGTGGCTGCACTTGGGAATCATTTTGGTGATTTAACCACCAATTCCAACCCTTGATGCTGAGTGCCAAGCAGGGAGGTAGTGGGTTCCATTTACGGCTGGGCATTTTATTAATATCTTGATATTTTTAAGCCACGTCACGATACACGATATATATCTCGAAATTTTGCCTTAGCCTTGGATTAACACTTGATGCCTATAATCACCTCAGTATGATGATTCTATCTGTCTCCATTAAAACATTCTTGTTTATACTGCATTAATATATGCTCATTTTAAACGTTCATGCAGAGAGGGAAATCACAACTAAGTCAATTTACCAAAACTGTATTTATTAAACAGTTATTAAGCAGTGGCACAAACATTCATGTCATTTCAAAAACAGAAAGCGCAAGATTGAGAGACATTTTAAAACAAGCTATAAGAGCACTTTTGTGGATGATGTCTCCAAGATGACATATTAAAACAACACTGAATCAAAGTGCACTTTTTGTACAAAACACCACTGCAATAGTTAAAAACAAATACAGTTCACTTTTGTGCATGATGTCAAAGAAGATGTTTCAATACCTGTCAAATAAAAATAAGCCACATAATAGATTCCGGTGTTGATCTGGAAATAGTTGCTTTGGCATTTTGTTGTTGTGGCACCGGCCGCAGATGTTGACATGCAGAGTTTCAAGCACTCTTCATTCTCTAGCGGGTGACTTTTCAAATGATGCCACATTAGCAGTGCTGCTACTTTTTGTAGCAACGCTTTTGCCCCATAAATTTTGAACATATTCCCGCTTGAAGCCAAACCACCGCCGGACGATGGATCCCGTGCTGTTTTGGTTGGGAATTAATTTTTCCTCCATTTGTTACCAGATTCGAATCTTCTCGCTCTCGTATTACCACTCGCACCTCACCGTTAGCATCACAGCTAACGTTAAATTGTCGCTACCTATCTGCTTTGTGGCAGCGTGTGATGTTGCACATGTGACGTGTGTAAGAAGGTGTGCTTGCTTATGGCTCTGTGAGAAGGAGAGACAAGAAAGAGTGTAATGCCAGCAGCTAAAAGCAACTGCGTGAGAATGTATACTCAAATATCACGATATAGTCTTTTTTTATATCGCACAGAGACAAACGCGCGATATATCAAGAATATTGATATATCGCCCAGTCCTAGTTCCATTTTTATAATCTTGGAGTTTGAACTCACAACCTACCGATCTCAGAGCAGACATTCTAACCACAAAGCCAGTGAGCAGGCTAAGTCTAAGTAACATCCAAAACCTGCTCCAGCTGCTTCCATTGCTTTGACACTCCAGCTGTTAGTCCACAAAGCTAATGCAGTGATCTGTAAATATGTTAAACCAAGAAGATGACAAGCAAACAGCAGCAACACATTAAAGCCTACCAAAATACATATCCCGGAGTCTAAAACTTAATTTAAAAACAACAACAACAACAAAAGTGGTGTGATGTGTTTTTGAAGGGCCGCGTTTCAACTCGACAAACGCCCGCGTATTTTTTGACGCTAACCGGGTGCCAGAACGAGACGTGATCACACAAGACAACAAGAGAGCGGCCCGTGTAAACATCGCAGCACAAAAGAAACGGTGGAAAAACCGCCGACGGGTTCTTGATGACGGGTGATGGACGCTTTGAAACTCCACGGCGGGCATTGACTCATTTCGCTAATCCTTTGGAGTGATTCCGTCTGTCGCCAGGCGTGATGGAAACCGCGATTCCTCGCCGCCTAAATCTGATAAAATGAGCTTATTTTGAAAGTTGCACGTTTTAATATCCATCCGCTTTCCTCTTTGAATACACTCGGCGCCATGTGATCTATGGCTGGGCTAAATTATGGTGCCAGGCGGTGCGGCGTGCAGGAAATTCATTACCGCTCCGAGCCGTTTCCTCCCAAAACAAAGACATTTCATTGCGGCGGAAAAAAGCTAAATTAATATTGGCTTTGCATGAACCCGGCTTTATTTGCTAAAGAAGTGGCACTTTCTTCCCCACTTCATCCATTGTGTGAAAGATTGAACGCCAGCGTAAAATGGCTTCCGTGCCCGCACACACCAACGCAAATCTAATATCCTTCCTCTTCACGTCCTTGTTTCTTTTGCCTTTTGTCATAGCCGCAAACGCAGAAAGCGACACACGGCGTACACATGCAAGGATATCACCGCGTCCTTTCAGCAGAGGGCCTTTGTTTCTGCATGATGCCTTGCCATCAAAGGCCTCCTATCTAGTCTCACTGTTGACTCTGAATGAGGCTTTTTGACGTCACCACGTTTAAACTGTGTCAAAGTCTTCACATCAAGGGTGCGCTTAGCTTCTTTGATGAAAAGGACTGTAATGAATACAAGTCGGACTTGTCTGCGATCGACACGACGAGGCGTCAGCTCCCAGTGTCGCGGCAATAATGGACGGTTTGCGCCTTTTTTGGATGGCGGATGAGAAACAATTGCATAGTTTTTGTTGTTTGTTTGGGTGATCTTAAAAAAAAGCGACCTTCTGATAATTTGTCTAAAAGAGGGCTTTTTGGAAAATGATATTGGGTTATGGTTGGGATCAGGGGTAAGCAACCCCCGGCTAAAAATACACAGAGCTTCTATTTTTGCAGCACACCGCAAAAAATCTGTTCAAATTTGCAAAAAATCGGCTAGTGTTGGACAGGAAGTCAAGCACAAACACCTTTACTTTCAAAATAAAATACTTCGTCCTTAAGGCGGATCCTATTCTACACTTTGATAGGTCCTAATGGGCGATGACGAACATGAAGTCAACTTGTCAAAGATTTTCTTGATTGAAGTTTACTTAATTCCGTCTCGTTGACATAAATGGATGAGGAAATCATTTTGGTGATTTAACCTCCCACTTCCAAACCTTGATGCTGAGTGCCAAGCAGGGACGTAATGGGTTCCATTTAGGGCTGGGCAATATGGCCTTTTATTAATATCTCCATATTTTTGGGCCATGTCACGATACACGATATATATGTGAAGTGAATTATATTTGTATAGCGCTTTTTCTCTAGTGACTTAAAGCGCTTTACATAGTGAAACCCAATATCAATTTTTTACATATAAACCAGTGTGGGTGGCACTGGGAGCAGGTGCGTAAAGTGTATTGCCCAAGGACACAATGGCAGTGACTAGGATGGCGAAAGCGGGGATCGAACCTGCAACCCTCAAGTTGCTGGCACGGCCGCTCTACCAACCGAGCTATACCGCCCCACATGTATCTCGATATTTTGCCTTGGCTTGATGCATATAATCACAGCATTTTGATGATTCTGTGTCTCCATTAAAACATTCTTGTTTACACTGCATTAATATATGCTCATTTTAAACGTTCATGCAGAGAGGGAACTCACAACTAAATCAATTTACCAAAACTGTATTTATTAAACAGTTATCAAGCAGTGCCGCAAACATTCATGTCATTTCCAAAACAAAAAGTGCAAGATTTTAGGTCCTAATGGGCGGCGACGAACATGAAGTCGACTTGTCAAAGATGTTCTTGATTGAAGTTTACTTAATTCCGTCTCGTTGACACAAATGGATGAGGTCATGCTGATTCTAGAGGTCCAAAATTAAACCATATTGTACAGGCATATCCCGGGCAGCAAAACATGGATATGTCAAATACCAGCTGATACGGAGACCGGAAAAGCAGAGGACTGATTGTATGACGTTACTGTTGTTTTGTCGCTTGCTGCAAAAAATAAAGTGGCAGGACCAAGTTTATTTGCTTCTGCTTTTCTGGAAGGACAGAATAAACATTTTGTGGTTTGCTTTGTTACCGCCTCCCCTTATCACGATGTTGTGCATGGATTCGCGAGAGATCTCGTAAAAAAAAGTCCAAGCGGTGGGGATTGCCAGATTGCCCTCCCTCGGTGAAGCCGGTCCTCGGCTGTTCCGCATTCAGAGGGTAAGACTGCGTGTGCAATTGAAGTGTGCAGACAGTCTTATTTAAATATGGCTGTGGTGGTCTCTCTCGACAGATCTTCACGGTAGCCTGGGAGTCTGGTTTCATCAATGTCTTTTATTGTGAGCTTACAAGCCAGGAGAACAGTCCACTCTCCAACTTTTCAGTCTTCTTTTCTGGAAGCACCCCACGACAGTTTCTGCTCCGTGACTTATCTGGTTGTCTCTTTCTCTCGCCGTGGTCTAATGCACGTGCGTGCGTCTGCTCACCAGCAACTCACACTCCATTTGTGTATGTCGGCTCAGCTGCTGTTGATAAGCATGGCAGGTGATTGGATGATCTGTCCCAGCTGGGTAATCCAATCACCTACCTGCCAGCTGAACTTCAAAACCGGTCCATACACACCCCAATCCTGCAGGAGGTGCGCCGACCACGCCCCCCTCCACACACCTCCACCACCAGACTCAGGCCTTAGGAGCCCAGTCTAGATTTTATTTTTTTACTCATCCTTTCCCAGCGGTTTACCTTTTTCCCATCTTTTACGGGGCGCCTTATGGCGACCCATCAGCGTTCTTGTTCTGTAACCCTGTACACTGTTTGTTTGTCTAATCTTGAACAGGTTTGTGCTGAAAACAAAGTTTTGTTGTATTTGTGCAATGACAATAAAGACCTATCCTATCCTATCGTACAACCCTAAACTACACATTTTGGTATCAATCTAATACCAAATAATTGCAGGATCATACATTGGTCTAATTAAAGTTATCCTGTGTCCAGGAACGTATTTCCTGGGCTTATAAACAATACAAAAGAAAAAAGATTGTGTGATGATGAAAAATATTAATATAATCATTGTGGTATGGACTATGTACCGCACAAGTTACAGTCGATGGCGGTGTAGACCCACCCATGGCATTTGTTTACATTCAGGAGCGCGAGCCTGCAGTTAGCGGTGAGCTAGTACAGTGGTTCTCAAATGGGGGTACGCGTACCCCTGGGGGTACTTGAAGGTATGCCAAGGGGTACGAGCGATTTTTAAAAAATATTCTACAAATAGCAACAATTCAAAAATCCTTTATAAATATATTTATTGAATAATACTTTAACAAAATATGAATGTAAGTTCATAAACTGTGAACAAAAAATACAACAATGCAATATTCAGTGTTGACAGCTAGATTTTTTTGTGGACATGTTCCATAAATATTGATGTTAAATCAATCAATCAATCAATGTTTACTTATATAGCCCTAAATCACTAATGTCTCAAAGGGCTGCACAAACCACAACACAAACCACAACGACATCCTCGGTAGGCCCACATAAGGGCAAGGAAAACTCACACCCAGTGGGACGTCGGTGACAATGATGACTATGAGAACCTTGGAGAGGAGGAAAGCAATGGATGGCGGGCTGGTCCAACATGATACTGTGAAAGTTCAATCCATAGTGGATCCAACACAGCCGCGAGAGTCCAGTCCAAAGCGTTTCTTTTTGTGGAGAATTAAGTTCATGAATCCAGATGGATCTCTATTACAATCCCCAAAGAGGGCACTTTAAGTTGATGATTACTTCTATGTGTAGAAATCTTTATTTATAACTGAAGCACTTGTTTATTTTTCAACAAGTTTTTAGTTATTTTTATATCTTTTTTTCCCAAATAGTTCAAAAAAGACCACTAAGAATGAGCAATAATTTGCACAGTTATACAATTTAATAAATCAGAAACTGATGACATAGTCCATCATTTTTCCAAGATGGCGCTGCTGTAGTGGCTGCTGTAGGCAGGAGCTCTGTGCTCTTGTGTCATCCTTTTGTGTTTCCCTCTTGTTTTCATGTGTTATTATATTTTTTTTGCATTTTGGTCCGGGACCCTTTGGGACTGTGTGACAAGGGGTGGCACTTTCGTGACCTCTGTGGTGCTTTTTTTGCGGACTTCTGGATCTGCCTCCCGGGAGCCTTTTGGCCATGGAGACCATCTGCTGGGTGTCTGCCACACCGGAGTCTGTTTGGAGGGACGCCAGGAGATGCGGATGAGGGGACAGGGCTGCGGAGCTAGCACTGAGCGCTGGGACGGAGAGGCTTCGCGGTGTCTTGGCAGGGTGAGCAGGTGTCGGACACCTCAGTCACCTTGGACGTATCCTCGCTCATCCATGCGGACTGGACACTGGCCGAGAGTGGAGTCGGCTGTCCTGGTTGCTTTGTTGGGTCTGCTCCTGTCTCTGGCCATGCTCCCTCCACCCCAGCGGACAATGGCGTGGAACACCGCAGAGGCCACCACAGTGTATATGTTTCTTTTACTTTTTATTCATAGCTGTATGTAGAAGTGTCTGGTTTTATCTGCTGCTTTAATGTCTTTAATGTCCTCTGTGTTCTTTGAAGTTTGATGTTTCCCTCTTACACACATGGAAGAGGGATGTGTACTATGGCTATGAGTTTTTGTTTTTTTCCCTTGGCCTCAGTCTGCACCCCCACTCCAGGGCCTAGGCTAAGACCGATTTTTTATTTTTTATTTTATTTTAATCTTCTATCCCCCCCCTTGTTTACCTGTATGTCATCTTTTTTGTAAGGGGCGCTGGAAGCTGGCAGACCCGTCAGCGATCCTGTTCTGTCTCCCTGTAATGTTTGTCTGATCTTGAATGGGATTGTGCTGAAAATTGTAATTTTCCTGAAGAAACTCTCCTGACGGAATAAAAAAAGTACTATCTATCTATCTATCTATCTATCTATCTATCTATCTATCTATCTATCTATCTATCTATCCATTTCTACCGCTTATTCCCTTTTGGGGTCGCGGGGGCGCTGGCGCCTATCTCAGCTACAATCGGGCGGAAGGCGAAGTACACCCTGGACAAGTCGCCACCTCATGGCAGGGCCAACACAGATAGACAGACAACATTCACACTCACATTCACACACTAGGGCCAATTTAGTGTTGCCAATCAACCTATCCCCAGGTGCATGTCTTTGGAAGTGGGAGGAAGCCGGAGTACCCGGAGGGAACCCACGCATTCACAGGGAGAACATGCAAACTCCACACAGAAAGATCCCGAACCTGGGATTGAACCCAGGACTGCAGGACCTTCGTATTGTGAGGCAGACGCACTAACCCCTCTTCCACCGTGAAGCCCTGATGAAATAGTGATAAATGATAAATGGGTTGTACTTTTATAGCGCTTTTCTATCTTCAAGGTACTCAAAGCGCTTTGACACTACTTCCACATTCACCCATTCACACACTGATGGAGGGAGCTGCCATGCAAGGCGCTAACCAGCACCCATCAGGAGCAAGGGTGAAGTGTCTTGTTTATGACACAGCGGACGTGACGAGGTTGGTACTAGGAGGGGATTGAACCAGGGATCCTCGGGTTGCGCACGGCCACTCTGCCACTGCGCCACGCCGTCCCCTGTATTTTCCTTCTTTATCTCTTTTTTTCAACCAAAAATGATTTGCTCTGATTTAGGGGGTACTTGAATTTAAAAAATGTTCACAGGGGGTACATAACTATCCTCCTGAAGCATGTTTTGCTATTCCTCGTACTGGTACTTGTAAGAAACACACTTTTTTTGTCACCATGGAGGCAAGGATTAGTGATTTAGAAGTAGCTAAAAACTCTGGCGACTGCGAATGGACGTTAGCTGATAGCTATCTAACGGCTAACAAAAGCAAGAACTAAGTTAAGTTGGTTTTCAAGCCAAAATATAACGACAGCGCCCCGGTACCGGTATTTTTCAAAAGCATTATTGCACTGTTTGTAATTCATTAGTACCGCGGTACTTTATTAGTACCGCGGTACTAAGGATGTAAATATTGGCCAGGTTTGCTTTGCTCATCTACATATCATTGGCTATCACAACATGAACTGCCCACACTCGACTGACTTTTACTACACCAATCTTTCTACACCGGTAATTTATATTCCATTTTATGGAGATGAGCCTTCCAGGTGAAGGAGAGGATAACTAGCTCTGAAAAAAAAACAACAATGATTTTATCCTGATGGAGAAGGTTTCTGAGCACCCGACGAAATATGTTCATTCCATATAGGCCCCGTCAGTTATTTCACCACACGTGAATTGGCCGCGGCCGTGTTTATAAAACTTTTTAACGCGCCGTCGACGTAAGAAGTCACCTCGTCTCCTTGGTTGCACCCCTGACCTTCTTGCCGTCCTCGTGATGTTCGAGAATGACTTCCCGCGGCGTCTTTACGGCCAGATAAATTGCATTGTGCGATGATTTCCTTCGCACATCCTGGATGCTGATTGTTTTTTATGTTTTCGCCATAAACAAACACTTGATGATGCGGGAGGGGAATAAATCTGTCGTATGAGACACAGAGTCAGACAGCAAAACGGATTAACGAAGCTAGTGTGCGCACGATCTGATTTACTTAGGTGCTTCACTTGATAAAATAAGACGGCACTTAAGTCAACTTTATAGACTTTGAGTACATTCCACGTCAACGGTGTCGGAAAACTTTATTTTACATTTTTGGGTTTGTGATTTTTTTTCTTACATGTTTCCTACACGGACGTTCTGCTAAAGGGCAGACATGTTTTTCGAGCAATATTGCTCACATTTGACAAGCTCGCACTCTTCAGTCTATCCATCCATCCATCCATCCATCCATCCATCTATCTATCTATCTATCTATCTATCTATCTATCTATCTATCTATCTATCTATCTATCTATCTATCTATCTATCTATCTATCTATCTATCTATCCATCCATCCATCCATCCATCCATCCATCCATCCATCCATCCATCCATCCATCCATCCATCCATCCATCCATCCATCCATCCATCCATCCATCCATCCATCCATCCATCCATCCATCCATCCATCCATCCATCCATCCATCCATCTATCTATCTATCTATCTAATCACCAACTCAGTGGGCCAGTGGTTAGACCAGTGGTTCTTACCCTTTTGGAGGAACCGAACCCCACCAGTTTCATATGCAAATTCACCTAACCCTTCTTTTGTGAATAATTAAATGTTTTTTTTTCAAATTCAAGACAAAGTAGTATGTTTTTGGTAACTCTTTAGTATAAGGGAACATATTCTATAGAATATGTTGGTTATTTGGTTAGGGTTAGGGTCAGGGTTAAAGGGTAAGGGTTATAATAAGGCCATGCCGAATAAGGCATTAATTAGTACTTAATGACTAGTTAAGAACCAATATGTTACTAATTTGCATGTTAATAAGCAACTAATTAATGGTGAATATGTTCCCCATACTAAAGTGTTACCATATCTTTTTTACTGGTGCACACAATCAACCGTGCATGAACATCACCTTGTTCAAACAACAAAACTAAGACAGTGCGTAAACTCACAACAAATTACACACCTGCAAATCAGTCAGCTGTTGCCGTGTCTGTAATATGCCAACAGGAAGAAGTTTGTATCTACACGAAGAGTCGGATGTGTTTTGACCTCCGCCAAACCCCTGAGTTCGACTCACCGAACCTTAACCAGGGTTCGATCGAACCCTGGTTAAGAACCACTTGGTTAGAGTGTCTGCCCTGAGATCGGTAGGTTGTGAGTTCAAACCACGGCTGAGTCATACCAAAGACTGCAAAAATGGGACCCATTACCTCCCTGCTTGGCACTCAGCATCAAGGGTTGGAATTGGGAGTTAAATCACCAAAAATTATTCCCGGGTGCGGCACCCCTCACCTCCCTGGGGGTGATCACGGGGATGGGTTAAATGCAGAGGAAAACATTTCACCACACCTATTGTGTGTGTGACAAACTTAACTTAACCTAAAGCTGTGCACCAAAACATGCACCAATATTTTAGTTTCGGCTACAATAACCTAAAGTTACAGTCGTGTTTTGGCAAAATGCATTAAGTTAAGGGGAGAGTGTGGCGAAGTTGGGAGAGTGGCCGTGCGCAACCCGAGGGTCCCTGGTTCAATCCCCACCTAGTACCAATCTCGTCACGTCCGTTGTGTCCTGAGCAAGACACTTCACCCTTGCTCCTGATGGGTGCTGGTTAGCGCCTTGCATGGCAGCTCCCTCCATCAGTGTGTGTGAATGGGTGAATGTGGAAGTAGTGCCATGGCGCTTTGAGTACCTTGAAGGTAGAAAAGCGCTATGCAAGTACAACCCATTTACCATTTAAGTTGTGTGACACATTTAAAAGTCAATCCGACTCTCTTTGTAACAACGTGGTCACATGGTTATGCGCGGGTCGTTCACCCATGGGATGCAGACGGAAACTCCGGAGACAGCGTGCAGGTAGGAAATTATTTATTTGCATAAATCACGCAGGAAATGCAGCAAAACAAAAGTGTGCCGATAGAACGGGAGGCGGAACTAAGGAAGAGGCTAGCGTGGAAGCTAGCATACAAATCAGGAATCAAGAATCAAAAATATTGCCGTCGTTAACTGTTGCGTAATGCAAACAATGAAGCCAGACTGATTTTGGAGAGAAACGGGAATACATAGCTCTCTGATTAGCGCCCAGGACCAGGTGAGTGTCCCAAACACTAATCAGAGGCAGGTGAAACTAATCTGCAGTCATGGCAACTGAAACACAAACCCAGGGGGGGATGAAAACAGAACTGAGGTAGTCAAAACTAACAGAACAAACATTCCACCCAGATTATAACACTCTGGGTGGAATGTTGTGTATTCGTCAGAAAAAAAGGCCCTTTAATAGCATGTATAATACAGTTGTGCTGCGAGTTTAACATTTTGTATGTCAAGGGTGAAGTGTCTTGCTCAAGGACACAACGGATGTGACTGTCATAATCTGTGGTCTGGATTATGTTTTCATTATTTTTTGTTAGTTTTTGGACACTTTTAGTTCCTGTTTACGCTCCCTTGTTTAGTTACCACGGCGAATCATTAGTTTCACCTGCCGCTGGTGTTCGGACACGCACCTGCTCTAATTTTGAGACTATTATTTAAGCCTGTTGTTGCCAGTTAGTCGGCTGGCGACATTGCACTTTTCATGCTCGTTTCAAGTTATTGGTTCATTCATGCCGCAGTAAATTGTGTTTGTTCTATGCCATAGTTTGTTTAGTTGTTTTCTATGTCCATAGTTCAGTTTAAGTGTTACAGTATGTTTCCTGTGTTAAGTTCATGTTCCTTAGCCTCTCGTGCAATTGGCACGTTTTCCTTTTGTTTTAGTTCCTGTCTTTTGTCCTGTGTGGTCGGAGTAATAATAAATATGTTCCTACCTGCTACCTTTGTCCGGAAAAGTCCCGGGAGAACAATCTTTGCAGTAAGCTGCGACCCCCCGTCATGACAGTGACTCGGATGGTAGAAGCTGGGAATCGAACCAGGAACCCTCGGGTTGCTGGCATGGCCATTCTCCCGACTGCATATTTTACCATGAGAGTATTGAATTTTGGGGGGACGAGGTCTGAGGAACTCCCTCTCGTGTAGCCCCTGTGAGCATCACTTAGTTGGACAGGTACTTGGGGACAGGTTCTCTGAGTAGTTTGAATACCAGGCACTCAGTAAGCAAGGAGATGACCTGAAATACATATATTATTTTTTAAATCAAATGCATTTGTATCGCACCCCAATAGTTAACTGACACAAACCAAGTTTATTTGTGTTATATTTTAAATTTCAGGTTTGTATACACCACATCCGCAAACAGTATACCATGCACTATCATGATTATTCCACTGTGATACTACAAACCGCTTTCTTCTATGTCCAGTATGTCTTTGTGCCAATTTCCACATTCCCAGCATTGTTAAACCAGCACATTTGCTTTGCCTAATACCTATATCTGCAAACAGTATACGCGACTATTTCCACATATGTTGCCGTTTTGTCACTTTCCAGACTGTCTAAGGCCAACAAAGGATTTGTATCTAATTCCAGGACAAAATTCCTCCCAACAACACATCCTGATGTTCAAATCCTAAGCAAACAAATATTGTCGTATGCATTGTTGAGACTAATCCAGCCTAATACGAATTAAAACAGGGTGAGGCTTTCTTATTCTACTCGTGTTGTTTTTTGAGGCCTTACACATTTCTAGAATTTGACGCCAGCAACTTTTCTATTGATCAGTAGATTTGGGCTAATTTGGAGTCAATACAATTCCTGACAATCTATTAGGAAAAACATTTTTACTTTACTTTTAGCCAGTAACATGCATGCCCTATTGTGACTATCAATCAATCAATGTTTATTTATATAGCCCTAAATCAGTAGTGTCTCAAAGGGCTGCACAAACTACAACACAAACCACAACGACATCCTCGGTAGGGCCCACATAAGGGAAAGGAAATCTCACCCCAGTCGGACGTCGGTGAAAGTTAAAATGATGACTATGAGAAACCTTGGAGAGGACCGCATATGTGGGCAAATCCCCTCCTAGGGGACCGAAAGGAATGGATGTTGAGCGGGTCTAACATGATACTGTGAAAGTTCAATCCATAGTGGATCCAACAGAACCATGAGAGTCCAGTCCAAAGTGGATCCAACACAATAGCGAGAGTCCTGTCCATAGTGGAGCCAACAGGAAACCATCGCAAGCGGAGGCGGATCAGCAGCGCAGAGATGTCCCCAGTCGATACACGGACGAGCGGTCCATCCTGGGTCCCATTTCTGGACAACCAGTACTTCATCCATGGCCACTGGACCGGACCCCCTCCACAAGGGAGAGTGGGACAGAGGAGAAAAATTAAAGAAACGGCAGATCAACTGCTCTAAAAAGGGGGTCTATTTAAAGGCTGGAGTATACAAATGAGATTTAAGGTGAGACTTAAATGCTTTTACTGAGGAAGCATTTCGAACTGTTACCGGGAGGGCATTCCAGAGTATTGGAGCCCGAACGCAAAACGCTCTATAGCCCGCAGACTTTTTTGGGGCTCTGGGAATCACTAATAAGCCGGAGTCCTTTGAATGCAGATTTCTTGCTGGGACATATGGTACAATACAATCGGCTAGATAGGTTGGGGCTACACCGTGTAGTATTTTATATGGAAGTAGTAAAACCTTAAAGTCACATCTTAAGTGCACAGGAAGCCAGTGCAGGTGAGCCAGTACAGGCGTAATATGATCAAACTTTCTTGTTCTTGTCAAAAGTCTAGCAGCCGCATTTTGTACCAACTGTAATCTTTTAATGCTAGACATGGGGAGACCCGAAAACAATACATTACAGGAGTCGAAACGAGACGTAACAAACGCATGGATAATGATCTCGGCGTCGTTAGTGAACAAAATGGAGCGAATTTTATATGGAGATGAAAGAAGCCCGTTTTAGTAACATTCATAATATGTGACTCAAAGGAGAGAGTTGGGTCGAAGATAATACCCAGATTCTTTACCGAGTCGCCTTGTTTAATTGTTTGGTTGTCAAATGATAAAGTTGTATTATTAAATAGAGGTCGGTGTCTAGCAGGACCGATAATCAGCATTTCCGTTTTTTTGGCGTTGAGTTGCAAAAAGTTAGCGGACATCCATTGTTTAATTTCATTAAGACACGCCTCCAGCTGACTACAATCCGGCGTGTTGGTCAGCTTTAGGGGCATGTAGAGTTGGGTGTCATCAGCATAACAGTGAAAGCTAACACCGTATTGGCGTATGATGTCACCCAGCGGCAGCATGTAGATGCTGAAGAGTGCAGGGCCAAGGACCGAAACCTGGGGAACTCCACACGTTACCTTAACATAGTCCGAGGTCACATTGTTATGGTAGACGCACTGCATCCTGTCAGTAAGATAGGAGTTAAACCAAGACAGGGCTAAGTCTAACATACCAATTCGTGTTTTGAAACGCTCTAATAAAATATTATGATCGACGGTATCAAAAGCAGCGCTAAGATCGAGGAGCAGCAACATAGATGACGCATCAGAATCCATCGTTAGCAATAGATCATTAGTCATTTTTGCGAGGGCTATCTCAGTAGAGCGATTTGCCCTGAAACCGGATTGAAAGGTTTCACATAGATAGTTAGACGCTAAGTGTTCATTTAACTGCTCTGCAACAATTTTTACGAGGATTTTCGAAATAAAGGGAAGGTGAGACACCGGTCGGTAGTACCGCCAACAACGTTTATTCCTTCTGTTTTGTTTTTTTTTTGTCTTTTTTTTAGCGGCAGACAGCATACCATGCACTATCATTTTCTGTGTCCGTTGCCTCATTCCTCAATAAAAATCTATAAAAGTAAACCTGTCAATACAATCAAGTCAATGTAGTGCAAAGTTTTTTCCACCTACAATTACTAATTACTATTAACTGTACAACAATATGGTGAATGGGTTATACTTGTATAGCACTTTTCTACCTTCGAGGTTCCTCAAAGCGCTTTGACAGTATTTCCGCATTCACCCATTCACACACACATTCACACACTGATGGCGGGAGCTGCCATGCAAGGCCCTAACCACGACCCATCAGGAGCAAGGGTGAGGTGTCTTACTCAAGGATACAACGGACGTGACGAGGTTGGTAGAAAGTGGGAAATGGACCAGGAACCAGTCCACATATCTACACCAGGGGTGTCAAACTCATTTTAGATCGAGGGCCACAAGAAGAAAAATCTACTCCCAAGTGGGCCGGATTGGTAAAATCCAATAAAGACATCTTCAGATGGATTTTTTTGTTAAAAAAATAGAACAAACACATTCTATAAATGTACGAATCATAACGTTGTTGGGGTTTTTTTACACTTACATGTTGCGGGTTGATAATATTCTATCTTTAATTGTCGTTATTTATCATGAGATCGATAGGTTGTGAGTTCAAACCCCGGCCGAGTCATACTAAAGACTATAAAAATGGGACCCATTACCTCCGTGCTTGGCACTCAGCATCAAAAGTTGGAATTGGGGGTTAAATCATCAAATAGGATTCCCGGGCGTGGCCACTGCTGCTGCCCACTGCTCCCCTCACCTCCCAGGGGGTAATCAAGGGTAATGGGTCAAATGCAGAGAATAATTTTGCCACACCTCGTGTGTGTGTGACAATCATTGGTACTTTTACCTTTTAACCTTTATACTTTCTGAATTAATTATGTGATCAGTCAACTCATTGGTGTTAATTGTCAATCTATCAAGATAGAAAAAAATATATCAAAATCAATTACTGGATATTATTTATGTAGTTTGATCATTTTCCTCAACTGGTGTGCTAACATCATGTGGTTATTTTTTTTTTACATAATCTACAAATATACAAAGAATTGCAATATCGAGTGGACACATTTAGAACTCTTTCATTAAAACCTTTCGGCTCATTTTTATTCTTAGCAAACTTAGACTTAAGACCTGGTTGTACCTTTGACACCCCTGACCCGGACGGACTATCTTTCTTGACAATTTGACGGCGAAAATCCATCGATGCAGGTTGTAACACATCACACGATATCCAGATTGTCGCTGCCCTTAAAACGTCCCCGCTGCGAAAGTGAAACGACTCTCTTCGGATTTACCGCGCACGCCAAAATAAAGGCCCTGTCACCGGTTGACACGGCGACAACTCGATCAAAGGACAAAACACAAAAGCGGCCGTGATTGATGATGAGACGCCGACACAAAGAAATTATTGAGTGGCGTGAGGATTTATCTGCTCAGCTGCCATTGCAAATACAAGTACAAAAAAAAAAAGATGTACTGCCACATGTGTAACATAGACTGTGTTAAAGGGGAACATTCTCACAATTTCAGAAGGGTTAAAACCAATAAAAATCAGTTCCCAGTGGCTAATTTTATTTTTCAAAGTTTTTTTCAAAATTTTACCCATCCCCGAATATCCCTAAAAAAACTTTTAAAGTGGCTGATTTTCGCTATCTGTGAAGCCACCGTCCATTTTCCTGTGACGTCATCCAGTGATGCCAATACGGATAGCACAGCAAGATATAGCGACATCAACTCGGATTCAGACTCGGATTTCAGCGGCTTAAGCGATTCAACTGATTACGCATGTATTGAAACGGATGGTTGGAGTATGGAGGCAGATAGCGAAAACGAAATTGAAGAAGAAACTGAAGCTATTGAGCGAATAGCTATTGACGCTATCCGGCCATGTCTGCCTTAGCATCGCTGGTAAAATGTGCAGACCAACGATCGGAAGTTTCACATCTTGTGACACTGGATCAACTTAAATCTGTCGATTGGTAAGTGTTTGTTCGGCATTAAATGTGGGTGGAGGGAAACGCTGGATGAAAATATAGTTTCAAATGTACATACAGCTAGCCTAAATATCATGTTAGCTTTGATTAGCTGGCAGTCATGCCGCGACCAAATATGTCTGATTAGCACATAAGTCAACATCATCAACAAAACTCACCTTTGTGATTTCCTTGACTTTATCATTGGAAATGCATCTGCAGGTTATCCATACATCTTTGTGCCATGTCTGCCTTAGCATCGCCGGTAAAATGTGCAGACACTCCGGCACATTCTAAGGGGGTCTGGCGGAAGATTTCTTTGACTTTATCGTTGGAAATGCATCTGCTTTGACTGTCGCAGGATATCCACACAATCTTGCCATCTCTGTAGTAGCATAGCTTTCGTCGGTAAAGTGTGCGGAACAAACGACTGACCATTTCCTCGGCTTTCCCCGCACCCTCGTATTTTGAACAAATTTCGTCCAATTTCTTGCCACTTTCTCATCTTTGGGCCAGTGGTGTAACTTGAATCCCTCCCTGTTAATGTTGTTACACCCTCCGACAACACACCGACAAGGCATGAAGTCTCCAAGGTTCCAGAAAATAGTCAAAAAAACGGAAAATAACAGAGCTGAGGGCCGGTGTTTTTAATGTGTTTGAGAAAATGGCGGGTTTATTACCTAGGTGACGTCACGTTCTGACATCATCACTCCGAGAGCGATAAATAGAAAGGCGTTCGGAAATCGGTTAAAAAAATATATGGTCTTTTTTCTGCAACATCAAGGTATATATTGACGCTTAAAAGAGATGCACGGATAGGCAATTATATCATCCGCGTCACCAAAATCGTCATCCACCCGCCGCCCACCCGAACCAACATTTTAACGGGACCGTACCTGCCTCACAATACCAAGGTCCTGCAGTCCTGGGTTCAAATCCAGGTTCGGGATCTTTCTGTGTGGAGTTTGCATGTTCTCCCCGTAAATGGGTGGGTTCCCTCCGGGTACTCCGGCTTCCTCCCACTTCCAAAGACATGCACCTGGGGATAGGTTGATTGGCAACACTAAATTGGCCCTAGTGTGTGAATGTGAGTGTGAATGTTGTCTGTCTATCTGTGTTGGCCCTGCGATGAGGTGGCGACTTGTCCAGGTTGTACCCCGCGACCCCTAAAAAGGGAATAAGCAGTAGAAAATGGATGGATGGATGGACGTACCTGCCCCCCAACTGACCGCTGAAATACGTCAGAGGTTGGGCACCTTTACCACTCTCAAAGCTATTTAAAACTGATTCACAGAGTAATGTAGTCAATTGGAGCCGCTAACGTTCTTGCTACTATTCAATAGCGTTCATCCTGATGACAAGAATATGGACGTGCTGTGAAGCCATTACCTTTGACACCTTCGACAACATATACGAACCAATTGTTGGTCCAGCAACATGTTGTGTGCAGCTAACGCAATCACACGTTTGAGATTGAAAGGCATACTGGGTGACACAGAGTACATTGATGGTTGTGATATAAATAACTTTAACACTTACTAATATGCACCACGCTATGAAGCCACACCAAACAAGATTGACAAACACATTTCGGGAGAACATCCTCACAGTAACACAACATAAACGCAACACAACTAATACTCATAATCCTTTGTATTCATGACACTTCCTGAATATATTTTACACCCCCAACCTCGCCCACCTTACCGACGCACGGGGGGGGGGGGTGTATAAAATAGTCAGGAATTGTCATGAATACAAAGGATTATGGGTATTTGTTGCGTTGCATTTATGTTGTGTCACTGTGAGGATGTTCTCCCGAAATGTGTTTGTTGTTCTTAATTGGTGTGGCTTCAAAGCGTGGCGCATATTACTAAGAGTGTTAAAATTGTTTATATCACAACCATTAGTGTACTCTGTGTCACTCAGTATGCCTTGCAGTCGTGTGCGTGTTACCACGGAAGCCACACACAACATGATGCTGGACTGACAATCAGATCGTACATGATGTAGAAGGTGACCAAACCAATGGCTTCATAGTACGCCCTAATATTTAATATCTGGGTGACTGCTGGCAGTCATTCAAGAGAATAATAGCGTCTCCTATTGATTTCTTCGCTTTACGACAACGGTCTTAAACGGCTCTTTGAATGGCAAAGGATACCGATCCCAGAAACATGCATATCAAATGTCTCCGGGTGGTTCAACCGCCACCCGCCCGAATCTAATTAAAATCAATTTTTTCGTCATGTCAACCGCCCGACCCGCGGTTTACCCGCGGACTCCGCGGATGAGACCGCAAACCGCGCATCTCTAACGCTTACAATAGTTCTGGTGATAATCAATCAATCAATCAATGTTTACTTATATAGCCCTAAATCACTAGTGTCTCAAAGGGCTGCACAAACCACTACGACATCCTCAGTAGGCCCACATAAGGGCAAGGAAAACTCACACCCAATGGGACGTCGGTGACAATGATGACTATGAGAACCTTGGAGAGGAGGAAAGCAATGGATGTCGAGCGGGTCTAACATGATACTGTGAAAGTTCAATCCATAATGGATCCAACACAGTCGCAAGAGTCCAGTCCAAAGCGGATCCAACACAGCAGCGAGAGTCCCGTTCACAGCGGAGCCAGCAGGAAACCATCCCAAGCGGAGGCGGATCAGCAGCGCAGAGATCTCCCCAGCCGATACACAGGCGAGCAGTACATGGCCACCGGATCGGACCGGACTCCCTCCACAAGGGAGAGTGGAACATAGGAGAAAAAGAAAAGAAACGGCAGATCAACTGGTCTAAAAAGGGAGTCTATTTAAAGGCTAGAGTATACAAATTAGTTTTAAGGTGAGACTTAAATGCTTCTACTGAGGTGGCATCTCGAACTTTTACCGGGAGGGCATTCCAGAGTACTGGAGCCCGAAATGAAAACGCTCTTTTTTTGGGCTTTGGGAATCACTAATAAGCCGGAGTCCTTTGAACGCAGATTTCTTGCCGGGACATATGGTACAATACAATCGGCAAGATAGGCTGGAGCTAGACCGTGTAGTATTTTATACGTAAGTAGTAAAACCTTAAAGTCACATCTTAAGTGCACAGGAAGCCAGTGCAGGTGAGCCAGTACAGGCGTAATGTGATCAAACTTTCTTGCTCTTGTCAAAAGTCTAGCAGCCGCATTTTGTACCAACTGTAATCTTTTAATGCTAGACATGGGGAGACCCGAAAATAATACGTTACAGTAATCGAGACGAGACGTAACAAACGCATGGATAATGATCTCGGCGTCGTTAGTGGACAGAATGGAACGAATTTTAGCGATATTACGGAGATGAAAGAAGGCCGTTTTAGTAACGGATAATGTTCCCCTTTAATATTCACAGTCCTCCAGTTCGATATTCCGTTTTTTTGTTTTTTTACCAAATGACGTAGTTTGCATTACGATGTAATATAGCGATTCATTTATTTCTCGTTATTTATGTCATATTTGATCCCCCTAATGTCCTTACAGTCGACCTCGAGCAAGCACCCACAGGACCTTCCCCTTGAAGACGCAGTGAGCCAGACATCATATATATTTGCATACATTTAATCCCCCCTGCTAACATCCAGACACATACATTACATACACACACACACACACACACACACGCTACACAAACATTTTACCGTAACCCCCACTCCATATGCCCCAGACATAATATTGCGCCCAGCCTTCAAAATGCGATGTTTGGGTCAAGCCGACTTGCACTCCTAAGTAATTTATAATGCGCTTTTACTCCGAGGTATTGCACAATCTCATTATCATTAGATTTTTTGCATATTTAACAACACTTTTTAATTAGAAGGTGTTTTATTATTCATGCACATAATTTGAGGGCGAACTCAGGCTGCTGAGGACGCAAAGAGACGAGGTGAGGGGAAGCCAAATATGCAGGTTTGATCTTTTTTTTTGCTTTTATTTATTTTTTTTACTTACAAGTAGTCTTGTAATGGCTCTTTTAATTTAGCTAATAGTTATCATGTCGGGTACCTTTATGCGTTTGCTCACTTCTCAGCTATGGGAGTTGTTCCCCAGTGCTGGAGCTGTAAGTACGCCTTGGCTCACGTCGTGCTAGCTTTTTTTTTTTTTTTTTTGCCGTGGCGCCGCTCCTTGATGTATTATTAAAATTGGAAATAGACTCCAGGGACGGCATCTAGTTATGTGCTTTCATTTGCCGAATAAACCAAGCGTTGTTTTCATCTTTGCTCATGATTGTTAATGGCGCCGTTGATGAGAGGGGCGTGTGTGTGTGTGTGTGTGTGTGTGTGCGTGCACGCCCGTCATTGCTTTGGCCAAATAGCCCAAGCTGCTGATTTTGTTTTAGGTTTTCAATTAGTCATTTGTCTAAGCACATCTGTTACTGGCTGAGGCCCAGAGCACGGATGACCTGCTCAGGCTGGCGGAGCTCGGGAAGCAGCCGGGCAATCAGGGCTCCTCTGCGGCGACGAGCACTTCGGAGCTCCTCAGGGGTGGTTCCCGGGGTCCCTTCACATTTTACAGCCAAGCCTACAGAGGCAAGGTGCTTCCAAAAAAACACCCACCGCCTGTTTTCTGCTCGGCTAGAGATCCACCCCCACCCCCCGGAGTGTTTTGACGGCGCTTTAAGAGATGCTGGATTTGGTGCGCAGGCATTTCTTCCAGTATATTTATTTATTTATTTTTTGCAGCACTCCCCTATTTTAGCATGTCAAACTACAGTGCACTATTATTCTCAAACTGTGGTACGCATACCACTGGTGGGCTCCATCTGGTAGTACGCCAAATAACTGCTTGTTTAAAGCAGTGTTTTAGTTCCCTAGATTCAAACACAGTGTTACTGTTCAAATTGTGTGTTAATGTTAGAGTGTCCAAAATAATAAAAATGTACTTGTGAAATTCAACCTATGCCTTGTTTTTAATGAACACTTAGGCCTACTACGCTACTGTACTTTAATGTCAGCCATTGTGGTGGTACTTGGAGAGCCAAGTATAGGTATATGTGTATATAAGTATATGTGTGTGTATATATATATGTATATATATATATATATATATATATATATATATATATATATATATGTAGGTGTGGGAAAAATCACAAGACTACTTCATCTCTACAGAACTGTTTCATGAGGGGTTCCCTCAATCATCAGGAGATTTTAAAATCTCCTGATGATTGAGGGAACCCCTCATGAAACAGTTCTGTAGAGATGAAGTAGTCTTGTGATTTTTCCCACACCTACATATTGCGCTCTACCACGGTATCGAGCACTATTCTCTGGATAATCCAATCAAGACATATATATATATATATATATATATATATATATATATATATATATATATATATATATATATATATATATATATATATATATATATATATATATATATATTCAATAACATCAATCAATTAAAATTCTTGCATCCAGCACACCTTACAACAGTGGTAATAAAAGATGCAACCTATGCTTAAAAGAGAAACTGTTTATTATATATCACCCAGACCTGTCATCACTCAACAAGCGCAGTGAAATCTTATCAACATGCAGTCACAGACGGAAACACCTCCTAGCTAACACATGAGCCAATCACCACGCCCCTGCGCCTGCCTGTACTTACCCACTCTGTGCCCTATATAAACCATTGTATGTGAATGCTTCCATTAAAATCTCCTGATGATTGAGGGAACCGCTCATGAAACAGTTCTGTAGAGATGAAGTAGTCTTGTGATTTTTCCCACACATATATATACATATATATATTAAAGATGTCCCGATACAAATATGTTGGTACAAAAATGTATTTCGATACTTTTTGAACTTTTCAGTACTTTTCTAAATAAAGGGGACCACACAAAAATGGCATTATTGGCTTTATTTTAACAAAAACTCTTACGGTACATTAAACATATGTTTTTTATTGCAATCAAAGAACAATGTTGGCCTTAAATAAAATAGATAACATAGTAGACAACTTGTCTTTTAGTAGTAAGTAAAATGACTCCTAATTTGTCTGCTGACGTATGCAGTAACATATTGTGTCATTTATCATTCTATCATTTTGTCAAGGGACAAACTGTAAACAATTATTATTAATCCACTTGTTATTTTAATGTTAATATCTGGTTGTTTTCCATTTCAACATGTTCTATCTACACTTCTGTAAAAATGTAGTAATCACTTATTCTTCTGTTGTTTGATACTTTACATTAATTTTGGATACTACCACAAATTTAGGTATCAATCCGATACCAAGTAGTTACAGGATCATACATTGGTCATATTCAAAGTCCTCATGTGTCCAGGGACGTATTTCCTGAGTTTATAAACATAACATGAATTAAAAAAATTATAAAAAAGATTTTGTGACAAAAAAAATAGATGTAATCATAGTAGTATCGACTAGATACGCTCTTGTACTTGGTATCATTACTGTGGATGTTAGGTGTAGATCCACCCATGGCGTTTGATTAAATTCAGATGAGCTACGGTGTGTAGTGAAGCATGTTTAGCTATTCATCGTCCTACAGGGATGATACTTGTAAGAAACATACTTTATTTGTCGCGATGGAAGCGAGGATTAGTGATTTAGAAGTTGCTTAAACACTGCCGACTGCAGATGGATGTTAGCTGCTAGCTAGCTGGCCATGTCTTAAAGCACCTCGTCCTGAGGGCCTTTCAGTATTATAACTTCACATTTATTGTTAGTTTTTAAGCCAAAATGCATCCGTTCTCCCTTTTCTGTCCATACACAGTGTCTGCTTGTAAGTACTCCGTGATTGTGCGCTGCCGAACATGCTTCTCTGCTCATAAAACCAGCAATGTCATTACGATACAACACGCCGTCATGCCTGTTAAAGTTTAAAAAAAATGGGGAACTGGTACTTTCCAAACACTGGAGCTCTTGTAAAAAGAGCTCAGCAGCCCATGCACTTTTTGCGTCGGATGAAAAGAGCACAGCTCCCTCCCCCCGTTCTCACCACATTCCACAGAGAGCCTGCTGTCCAACAGCATCTCTGTCTTGACTGGATCCTGCAATGCCTCAGACTGGAAGTCTCTCCAGAGAGTGGTGAGGATGGCGGAAAAGATTTTCAGGACTCCTCTTCCTCCTCTCCAGGAGATCGCAAAAAGCCGCTGCCTGACCAGGGCTCAGAACATCTGCAAAGACTCCCCCCACTCCCACCAAGGACTGTTTTCACTGCCGGACTCTAGAAAGAGGTTCCGCAGCCTCCGAAGCAGAACCTCCAGGTTCTGTAACAGCTTCTTCTCTTGACTCTTGAACGCATCATAATTAAAGAATGAATGAATGGGTAAACATTCTGATTTTATTCACCCATTCATTCATTCTCAAAATAATCTTACTTATCTCATCTAATGGAATAAAACTTACTTCACCAATTATGTATTTATTTATTTTTATTGTTATTACTTATGGAGTATACATTATGAATACATTGAGAACAGGAAGTGAACAAAAGTTTTAGCAAGTGTTATGTAAAGAAAAGGGGTAGGATTAAATAAGCTCTGCTTCTTCCTACTCCTTTTCGAGCATGTTTAAAAGAGAAACTGGAAATTGTGATGTATCATGTTGTATGCTTGCATGTTCGAAATAAACTCAAACTCAAACTCAAACTCAAACTTAAACTCAAACTCAAATTATCCCCTCAACTCCCCCAAAATGGATTAACTCGCTGGAATAAAAAAGACAATATAACATACATCCATAAACCTGGATGCTTTTGATTGATTGATTGATTGATTGATACTTTTATTAGTAGATTGCACAGTTCAGTACATATTCCGTACAATTGACCACTAAATGGTAACACCCGAATAAGTTTTTCAACTTGTTTAAGTCGGGGTCCACGTTAATCAATTCATGCATATGCAAAAGTGCAATATATTTATCTGTACAGTAATCTATCTATTTATATTTGCACCTTATTGTTTTTTTCATCCTGAAATACCAAGAGCTAATGGAACAAATTTTCGTACTTATTTGTACTGTAAAGTTCAAATTTGAATGACAATAATACGGAAGTCTAAGTCTAAGTCTAAGAGTAAGTCTAAGTCTAAGCACAGGTTTTGATTCATTAGTACCACCATACCACACTTGTACGGGTATATCCTCTAGCCCAGGGGTGCCCATTACGTCGATCGCGATCGACTGGTCGATCTCGGAGGGTGTGTCAGTCGATCTCAAGCCAGGCATTAAAAAATAGACATAAAAATGAGCAATCATCAATCATATCAAGACTTCACTTTCGTCAATTGTTTGACATTCTCGGCACCCGAGGATCTTGTGAGATGACGCTGGCTGCTGCGAGCTCATATTTAAGAAAAAAATCACTAACAGGGCGGACGCAGAGAAACACATTTTATTCCTAGAGACTCCGTACCTACTGTCAAAACTCTAAAGACCGACTGCACAGTTCCTGTCTTCACCATAAAAGACCTGTTTCATCCTGCCTGTGCTAACAAAATAAGAGTCTCAGAAAGCTAGCGTGCACAAGCTAGCAAGCTACGGATTTTGATGCCAATGTATTTCTCCCCCGCCCTCAGCGACCGCTTTCTCACTTGCTTGCCCACCCGCACAGTCACTAACGTCACTCACCTGCTGCCAGACATTAAAGGGCCACACACATATGCTACTCTCATAACAAAGTGTTTAAAAACAAGTATGCAAGTTGGACAAATGAGATGCCAAATCCAACCACTTTCATGTGGTATTGGACAGAAAGGAGGAGTTTTTTTTTTCCTCCATTTGAAAATGCGGACGTTATCAGCACCACTGTCTAATTCCAATCAATGCAAGTCATCAGAATCAAATACACCAACTTATATTCTTGTCTTCATGAAAGAAATGAATCTATGTGTGTTAAACATGCTTGTATTTTCATTAAACACCATTAACTTGTTAACAAAAATGTCTCTTTCATAAATAAATAAATATAAATTATGAATAGGAATGAGGTAGATCTCCTCGACTTGGTCAATTGAAAAGTAGCTCGCCTGCAGAAAAAGTGTGAGCGCCCCTGCTCTAGCGTTTATAAAATTCATTATTTTTTTTTTTTTTTTTCTGTTACACCCGGCCTTATGAGAGCATCCATGACTTCAATGTGGCCCTCAATATCACCAAAGTGCCACACTGATTGTTGGTCAAAATACCAATTAGACAGTATATCTTGCTATCACTGTCACGACTCCTTCAGCATGATATTTTAACAGCCTGTTTTTTTTACCGCTTTCAGCCTGTAACACCAGGTTGGTGGCGTTTTGGAGGATTTTTGCAGTACCGAGCACTCCGGAAGTCCTCAGGGAAGTGTCTCGGGGTCCCGGAGGTAAATTTGCTTCCAAGAAACACCCAACGTCTGTTTTGTGCTCTGCAAATGTTTTGTCACTGCCTCAAAATATTTAAAGTTCAGGCCCCACAGCTGATTATTGTCCTCTCTGTGTATATTTAGTTGTGAATAATTTATGTATGGCAGTCTGCTCTCAGCGCGACTACTAAAATTGATGAATACACAATGCGCCGTCCTTTGAAGAGCTGCGATCGCAAATAAACTGCCTATTTCCTGAGCGACGTAGACGGACTATTTAACTTTTTTTTTCCCTCTCTCGCTCCAAGATGTGCGCTCACATCTTTTTAGCGTATTATGCACAATGTGTTCATACGCGGGACCCTTCCCTTCCGCCACAATGGATGTCATTAACTCCCCCCCCATTTAATATGGGCCTGCGCGGAAAGCATTATTATAGAGCAATATAATGCCTTCTTTATGGTTTCTGTTTACGGATAAATTGTCCCGTGATTCAACTTTGGGATCATTGTTTCCTGCCGGGCCCCCGCTGTTTACGCTACGGTAATTAGAAGCGACGTAAAATATGGCATACCATAGAACAGGAGTCACCAACCTTTTTGAAACCGAGAGCTACTTCTTTGGGTACTGAATAATGGGAAGGATTACCAGTTTGATACACACTTACATAAATTGCCAGAAATAGCCAATTTGCTCAATTTACCTTTAATAAATAAATCTATATATATATATATATATAAAAATGGGTATTTCTGTCTGTCATTTCGTCGTACATTTTTTTTCCTTTTACGGAAGGTTTTTTGTAGAGAATAAATGATGAAAAAAAACACTTAATTGAACGGTTTAAAAGAGGAGAAAACACAAAAAAAAAGAAAATTAAATTTTGAAACATAGTTTATCTTCAATTTCGACTCTTTAAAATTCAAAATTCAACCGAAAAAAATGAAGGGAAAAACTAGCTAATTTGAATCTTTTAGAAAAAATTAAAAACAGAATTTATGGAACATCATCAGTAACTTTTCCTGATTAAAATTTATTTTAGAATTTTGATGACATGTTTTAAATAGGTTAAAATCCAATCTGCATTTTGTTAGAATATATAACAATTTGGACCAAGCTATATTTCTAACAAAGACAAATCATTTTTTCTTATATATTTTCCAGAACAAAAAATTTTAAAGAAATTCAAAAGACTTTGAAATAAGATTTAAATTTGATCCTACAGATTTTCGAGATTTGCCAGAATATTTTTATTTTATTTTAATCAGAATAAGTTTGAAGAAATATTTCACAAATATTCTTCTTCGAAAAAACAGAAGCTAAAATTAACAATTAATTAAAATGTATGTATTATTCTTTACAGTAAAAAAAAAATACTTGAACATTGATTTAAATTGTCAGGAAAGAAGAGGAAGGAATTTAAAAGTTAAAAAGGTAAACGTGTTTAAAAATCCTAAAATATTTTTCAAGGTTGTATTTTTTCTCTAAAATTGTCTTTCTGAAAGTTATAAGAAGCAAAGTAAAACAATAAATGAATTTATTTAAACAAGTGAAGACCAAGTCTTTAAAATATTTTCTTGGATTTTCAAATTCTATTTGAGTTTTGTCTCTCTTAGAATTAAAAATGTCCAGCAAAGCGAGACCAGCTTGCTAGTAAATAAATAAAATTAAAAAAATAGAGGCAGCTCACTGGTAAGTGCTGCTATTTGAGCTATTTTTAGAACAGGCCAGCGGGCGACTCATCCGGTCCTTACGGCGACTTGGTGCCCGCGGGCACCCCGTTGGTGACCCCGGCCATAGAATCTCTGAGATTGAACCCACATGAGGTCTTACATTTCGGAAGTTCTTAGAGACCTATGTGATTTTCCTTATTTTAACTTATTATATGTTGTAATCGCAATCTGGGAACACCTCCACAAATTAACATCTTGTAGACAATCTCCCTGGTGGTCTAGTGGCAAGGATTCGGCGCTTTGACCACCGTGGTCCATGTTCGATTCCCGGTCAGGGAAAGCTATCCAATCCTTACCATTATTTGATTTACGTGGACCCTGACTTAAACAAGTTGAAAAACTTTTTCGGGTGTTACCATTTAGTGGTCAATTGTACAGAATATGTACTGTACTGTACAATCTACTTATAAAAGTATCAATTAATCAATCAAAAATAGGTTTGAAAATAATACCGTGTAGCAAAATGTACATCTGATACTGTACATATTAGCTAGACCACAAGGAAGTGTGTTAAAAGTAAATTAGAATCATATTAGGTGAACTTTGAATTCCTATAGAATATTAACACAACTGCCACGACTACAAATATATTATACTTGTTAGGGTTGTATGGTATAACAGTATTAATGAAGTACCGCACTACTAATAAATTAAAAACAGTAGTATCTGGTATTAAATGGATAGATGTTGATAGTCCAACTCGTACTGACTGGTATACACACATAATAAATACTGACTGGTATACACACATAATACATACTGACTGGTATACACACATAATAAATACTGACTGGTATACACAAATAATACATACTGACTTGTATACACACATAATACATACTGACTGGTATACACACATAATACATACTGACTGGTATACACACATAATACATACTGACTGGTATACACACATAATATATGCGGACTAGTTCACACACATAATAAATGATGACTAGTATACACACATAATACATACTGACTGGTATATTGGTATACACACATAATGCATACTGACTGGTGTACACACATAATAAATACTGACTGGTATACACACATAATACTTACTGACTGGTATACACACATAAAACATACTAACTAGTGAACACACATAATGCATACTGACTGGTATACACACATAATAAATACTGACTGGTTTACACACATAATAAATACTGACTGGTATACACACATAATACATACTGACTGGTATACACACATAATATATGCAGACTAGTTTACACACATAATAAATGATGACTAGTATACACACATAATACATACCGACTGGTATACTGGTATACACACATAATGCATACTGACTGGTATACACACATAATAAATACTGACTGGTATACACACATAATACTTACTGACTGGTATACACACATAAAACATACTAACTAGTGAACACACATAATGCATACTGACTGGTATACACACATAATAAATACTGACTGGTATACACACATAATACATACTGACTGGTATACACACATAATATATGCTGACTAGTTTACACACATAATAAATGATGGCTAGTATACACACATAATACATACTGACTGGTATACTGGTATACACACATAATGCATACTGACTGGTATACACACATAATAAATACTGACTGGTATACACACATAATACATACTGACTGGTATAAACACATAAAACATACTAACTAGTGAACACACATAATGCATACTGACTGGTATGGACACATAATAAATACTGACTGGTATACACACGTAATAAATACTGACTGGTACACACACATAATACATACTGACTGGTATACACACATAATATATGCTGACTAGTTTACACACATAATAAATGATGACTAGTCTACACACATAATACATACTGACTGGTATACACACATAATAAATACTGACTGGTATACACATATAACACATGCTGACTGGTATACACACATGATACATACTGGCTGGTATACACACATAATACATACTGACTGGTATACACACATAATAAATACCGACTGGTATACACACATAGTACATAGTGACTGGTATACACACACATTGAGTACTGACTGGTATACACACACATTGAATACTGACTGGTATACACACATAATAAATACTGACTGGCATACACACATATTACATAATGACTGGTATACACATATAATACATACTGACCAGTATACACACATAATACATACTGAATGGTATACACACATAATACATACTGACTGGTATACACACATAATACATACTGGCTGGTATCCTACTGGGGGACTTCAACGCTCATTTTGGCAACGACCGTGAAACCTGGAGAGGCGTGATTGGGAAGAATGGCCGCCCGGATCTGAACCCGAGTTGTGTTTTGTTATTGGACTTTTGTGCTCGTCACGGATTGTCCATAACAACCTGGCAGGCCGAAACCCATTGTGAGGGTCTACTGGGAACGTCTGGCAGAGTCTCCTGTCAGAGAAAGTTTCAATTCCCATCTCTGGAAGAACTTCGAACATGTCACGAGGGAGGTGCTGGACATTGAGTCCGAGTGGACCATGTTCCGCACCTCTATTGTCGAGGCGGCTGATAGTAGCTGTGGCCGCAAGGTAGTTGGTGCCTGTCGGGGCGGCAATCCTAAAACTCCAGTGGTGAGGGATGCCGTCAAGCTGAAGAAGGAGTCCTATCGGGTCCTTTTGGCTCAAAAGACTCCGGAGGCAGTGGACAGGTACCGACAGTCCAAGCGGTGTGCGGCTTCAGCGGTCGCTGAAGTAAAAACTCGGACATGGGAGGAGTTCGGGGAAGCCATGGAAAATGAAGCGATTCTGGACCACCGTCCGCCGCCTCAGGAAGGGGAAGCAGTGCAGTATCAACACCGTGTATGGTGCGGATGGTGTTCTGCTGACCTCAACTGCGGATGTTGTGGATAGGTGGAAGGAATAGTTCGAAGACCTCCTCAATCCCACCAACACGTCTTCCTATGAGGAAGCAGTGCCTTGGGAATCTGTGGTGGACTGTCCTACTTCTGGGGCTGAGGTCGCTGAGGTAGTTAAAAAGCTCCTCAGTGGCAAGGCCCCGGGGGTGGACGAGACCCGCCCGGAGTTCCTCAAGGCTCTGGATGCTGTGGGGCTGTCTTTGTTGACAAGATTCTGCACCGTCGCGTGGACATCGGGGGCGGTACCTCTGGATTGGCAGACCGGGGTGGTGGTTCCTCTCTTTAAGAAGGGGGACCGGAGGGTGTGTTCCAACTATCGTGGGATCACACTCCTCAGCCTTCACGGTAAGGTTTATTCAGGTGTACTGGAGAGGAGGCTATGCCGGATAGTCGAACCTCGGATTCAGGAGGAACAGTGTGGTTTTCGTCCTGGTCGTGGAACTGTGGACCAGCTCTATACTCTCGGCAGGGTTCTTGAGGGTGCATGGGAGTTTGCCCAACCAGTCTACATGTGCTTTGTGGACTTGGAGAAGGCATTCGACCGTGTCCCTCGGGAAGTCCTGTGGGGAGTGCTCAGAGAGTATGGGGTATCGGACTGTCTTATTGTGGCGGTCCGTTCCCTGTACGATCAGTGCCAGAGCTTGGTCCGCATTGCCGGCAGTAAGTCGAACACATTTCCAGTGAGGGTTGGACTCCGCCAAGGCTGTCCTTTGTCACCAATTCTGTTCATAACTTTTATGGACAGAATTTCTAGGCGCAGTCAAGGCGTTAAGGGGTTCCGGTTTGGTAACCGCAGGATTAGGTATCTGCTTTTTGCAGATGATGTGGTCCTGATGGCTTCATCTGACCGGGACCTTCAGCTTTGATTGATTGATTGATACTTTTATTAGTAGATTGCACAGTACAGTACATATTCCGTACAATTGACCACTAAATGGTAACACCCGAATAAGTTTTTCAACTTGTTTGAGTCGGGGTCCACGTTAATCAATTCATGGATCGGTTCGCAGCCGAGTGTGAAGCGACCGGAATGAGAATCAGCACCTCCAAGTCCGAGTCCATGGTTCTCTTCCGGAAAAGGGTGGAGTGCCATCTCAGGGTTGGGGAGGAGACCCTGCCCCAAGTGGAGGAGTTCAAGTACCTAGGAGTCTTGTTCACGAGTGAGGGAAGAGTGGATCGTGAGATCGACAAGCGGATCGGTGCGGCGTCTTCAGTAATGCGGACGTTGTACCGATCCGTTGTGGTGAAGAAGGAGCTGAACCGGAAGGCAAAGCTCTCAATTTACCGGTCGATCTACGTTCCCATCCTCACCTATGGTCATGAGCT
The DNA here is from genome assembly GCF_033978795.1 of Nerophis ophidion. NCBI lineage: Eukaryota > Metazoa > Chordata > Actinopteri > Syngnathiformes > Syngnathidae > Nerophis > Nerophis ophidion. The sequence goes on along the minus strand of NC_084612.1, from coordinate 10,483,760 downwards.
TTGGGTCATGACCGAAAGGATAAGATCACGGGTACAAGCGGCCGAAATGAGTTTCCTCAGCCGTGTGGCGGGGCTCTCCCTTAGAGATAGGGTGAGAAGCTCTGCCATCCGGGAGGAACTCAAAGTAAAGCCGCTGCTCCTCCATATCGAAAGGAGCCAGATGAGTTGGTTCGGGGATCTGGTCAGGATGCCACCCGAACGCCTCCCTAGGGAGGTGTTTAGGGCACGTCCAACCGGTAGGAGGCCACGGGGAAGACCCAGGACACGTTGGGACGACTATGTCTCCCGGCTGGCCTGGGAACGCCTCGGGATCCCCCGGGAAGAGCTAGACAAAGTGGCTGGGGAAAGGGAAGTCTGGGTTTCCCTGCTTAGGCTGTTGCCCCCGCGACCCGACCTCGGATAAGTGGAAGAAGATGGATGGATGGTATACACACAATACATACTGACTGGTGTACACACATAATACATACTGACTAGTATACACATAATACATACTGACTGGTATACACACATTATACATACTGACTGGTATACACGTATACTAAATAGTGACTAGTATACACACATAATGACTACTCACTGGTATACACACACAATACATAGTGACTGGTATACACACATAATAAATACTGACTGTTAAACACACATACTACACAGTCACTGGTATACACACATAATACATACTGACTGGTATACACACATACTACACAGTCACTGGTATACACACATAATACATACCGACTGGCATACACACATATTACATACTGACTGGTGTACACACATAATACATACTGACTGGTATACACACATAATAAATACTGACTTGTTTACACACATAATACATAGTGAATGTTATACACACATAATAAATACTTACTGGTATACACACATAATACGTAGTGACTGGTATACACACATAATACATAGTGACTGGTATACACACATAATGAATAGTGACTGGTATACACACATAATAAATACTGACTGGTATACACACATAATAAATACTTACTGGTATACACACATAATACATAGTGACTGGTATACACACATAATAAATACTGACTTGTTTACACACATAATACATAGTGAATGTTATACACACATAATAAATACTTACTGGTATACACACATAATACGTAGTGACTGGTATACACACATAATACATAGTGACTGGTATACACACATAATGAATAGTGACTGGTATACACACATAATAAATACTGACTGGTATACACACATAATACATACTGACTGGTATACACAAATAATACATACTGACTGGTATTCACAAATAATACATACTGACTGGTATACATAAGCTATGGAGATGATATCAGTAGAAAAATAACTGCATCTAGTTTGGATAATCATGATTCATGTATTGGAATATGGGATACGTTATTTAAATTTGTTTTAACTATTAAATGAACTTAAAATAAGACTTATTTTATATTGGATATTGGACACAGTGTGTTGTCAAGTTTTTGAGATGTGATGTGAGTGTAAGCCACTGTGACACTATTGTTTATTTTGTAAATGTTTTTATTTCTTTATAAATGGCTGTGACGATAATATAAACAAGGGATTTCTAATCGCAGTTGTGTTGAAGTTCCTATTAATATTGATACTGTTGTTAATATTATTCATTTTTGACTGACTACTTTTGGATTGTTTTGTGTCATGTTTGTTTGTCCTCTCAATTGCTCTGTAGACTGCTATTCTTAATGTTGCTGGGTTTGTAATTGGAATTGTATTATCAAGGTATTATTGTGAAATTTTTGTAGGATTGATTTATAAAAAATAAAAAAAAAGACTTAAAAACGCTACTATACAGTTACATAAAAAAACGGTACTTTTTATTTTATTTTCGTCCTATTGTAACATCGTGACTTTGTTTGTAAATGGAGCAGACGTGAATGTTAGGCCAGTGGTCTCCAACCACCGGGCCGCAGAAGAATTTTGTATTATTATTATTATTTATTTATTTATTTATTTATTTTTTATTAAATCAACATAAAAAAACACAAAATACACTTACAAATAGTGCACCAAACCAAAAACCTCCCTTTTTCATGACAAAAAACTCCCTTTTTCATGACAAAAACCTCCCTTTTTCATGACAAAGAAAAAAAATAAAATAAAAATAACTTCCCCTGTTATCATTTTCAGAATGGAGGAGGTTGATTTCAGTACCGGTAATTTAAATCGCATAAAGGGAAGAAGAGCTATTCAGTAGGATTTAAGGTCCAAGCTTACATCACACTCAAATTTTTACTGCATGCCTTTGGTAAGTGCCAGAGTGAGAAGAGGTTTTTAAATGATTAACGCATGCTTACTTTTACTGCATGCCTTTGGTAAGGGCAGGAGTGAGAAGAGGTTTTAAATTAATTAGCGCCCCGGCGGCAATTCAAGGAAATACGGTAGTTTGTTTTGTATTTTTGTTCCAATATGGCTCTGTCAATGTTTAGGGTTGCCGACCCCTGCCTTAGATGGAGGCGGCACGCTCATGACGCAGTCTAATAAAGTATGTTGCTGAAATTGTCAGGACACTGCGTGGTATGATTGTTGCTGCTTGAAATTTTCACTCAAAATGTGACAAAATCTGCAGAAAAAGGGTTCACCTATATAGAAAGTTGTCAGTTGTCTCCTCTATTCGAGTCACTTTTGATGTATCTACGGGCAAGGCACTTCACCCAGTTTAGTGCGAGCCCACACTCCTATATGGGTGGTGAATTGGTGATTGGAAAGGCCATTGTTGTGGATCGGCCGCCACGTTTCCATCAGTCAGCTGTGGCCACAGCCACCAGTGTGTGACGTGGAGTGATGCAATATAGTACTGCAGAAACCCTATATTGCAGTCAAGAATACAAGATTACGGGTAGTTCAGGTGCTCTGTGCGTCCAATATACATGTAATAAAAACATTTTAAAAAGTCACCTGAAGTGTGCATGTGAAATGTGCATACATTGCAAATATTAACCCAAGATGAATGTTTTTTAACGGTTATGCTGAAGTATTCGGTGTCTTGAAACGACTCTAGGGCAGGGGTGTCCAAACTTTTTTCCACAGTTTTTAAGGCAAAATTGAAGGACGCGGTAGACCACTTTGATATTTTTTGTTCATCGAAGATGCCAAAAGCAAATTCAAGTTATGCAAAACTAGCTGAAGAAGACCTCCATGTTTGCCTTGTGTTATGGGGGACAAAATAAATTAATGTAATAAGTAATAACGGGGGCTGTCAAAAATAACGATTAATCATGCGATTAATCACAAAAATATTACAAGAATCTTGTATATACACTTATTAATAACGTGATTTATTTTTTACCGCATATGCTCCTTTACCTTTTTATCTATACTAACTAGAGATGTCCGATAATATCGGACTGCTGATATTATCTGCCGATAGATGCTTTAAAATGTAATATCAGAAATTATCGGTATCGGTTTCAAAAAGTAAAATTAATGACTTTTTAAAACGCCGATTTACGGAGTGGTACACGGACGTAGGGAGGAGTACAGAGTGCCCATAAACTTTAAAGGCACCGTCTTTACATGCAGACCCAATCACATAATATCTACAGCTCTTCATGCACGCATGTGAATGCAAGGCATACTTGGTCAACAGCCATAAAGGTCACACTGAGGGTGGCCGTATAAACAACTTAAACACTGTTACAAAAATGCACCACACTGTAAACCCACACCAAACAAAAATGAAAAACATATTTCGAGAAAACATCCGCACCGTAACACAACATAAACACAACACCCCTTGCAGAACTAACTCTTCCGGGACGCTACAATACAAACACACCCTTTCCCCGCCCACCTCAACCTCCTCATGCTCTCTCAGGGAGAGCATGTCCTAAATTCCAAGCTGCTGTTTTGAGGCATGTTAAAAAAAAATAATACACTTTGTGACTTTAATAATAAATAAGGCAGTGCCATGTTGGCATTTTTTTTCCATAACTTGAGTTGATTTATTTAGGAAAACCTTGTTACATTGTTTAATGCATCCAGTGGGGCATCACAAGAAAATTAGGCATAATAATGTGTTAATTCCACGACTGTATATATCGGTATTGGTTGGTATCGGAATCGGTAATTAAGAGTTGGACAATATCGGAAAATCGGCAAAAAAGCCATTATCGGACATCTCTAATTCTAACAGTAAAATGTAATTTGTGTTTGAATAATGGAGTCTTTTTTAAGTTAAATTGAAATTATACAAACATTTTAAATTACTGAAGAAAGTATTACAACTAGTACCATATTTTCCGGACTATAGAGCAGCACTCACTACATTTTAGAAGAAAAACAATGTTTCTATATATTGGCTGCACTGGACTATTAGCTGCAGATATATATGTTGTGAAATTAGCTACTGTATTTACACCAAATATTTTATAAATGTTCATTTCAGTACCTAAATTGTTTCCAAACGGTGTCTGTAATACAGTAGTAAAACGGCTGATCAAAAAATGTGGGAGTTGTGAATCTTTGAAAAATGTCCAAGGAGTATTGGCCAGAAAAAAGGGTGGAAATAGGGCTTTGGAAAATCATGATTTCTGGAAAATCCTGGAATTTATTTGGACTTGGAAAAACAATAGTTTGAATTTCCAGAATGGTGGAGAGTGTTGAAGGTGGAATGGCTTGAATAGGTTGAAAAGTGTGGAAATGGTGGAAGTTTGAAAAATGGCCAATTCATTTTAAATGGGAAAAATGTCCCGGAAAACCTGGAATTCTGGGAAATTTGGGAATTTTTGGGAATTTTTCAACGCGAAGCCCGCGATTCCCAAATATATATATATATATATATATATATATATATATATATTTATATATATATATATATATATATATATATATATATATATTTTTTTTTTTTTTTGTTTTTTGTTTTTGTCCTGTCCAGCTTCTCAGGAAAATCATATAGTTGATGTAGGTGCCCATGTCAGCTGTTCAGATGTATTTTACAAAAGAGAAGTTTAGGATACTTCTCTTGTTGTCTTATTTGAATTTGATTTTATTAAATGTATTTATATTATCATTTGGTGCAGCCGGGCCAGAGCAGGAGGGGATAGAAAGGGAAAAAAAGGAAGACAGAGAAGGAAATTGTGGGGATGAGAGGAGGATTAGACAGAGAGACAAAAACAACAACAGCAAACACAACAATAACAGCAGAACACAACAACAATACAACAACACCAGCACATACGATATGTACAAATATGATCGTAAAAGTGATGGCAAAGAAGTGGTTAGCGAAATATATAATAATATAGAAATGACAATGAGCATTTTTACACTTCAACTGGAGCAATACAAATACCAATAGAAAAAGTGCTATTTATAATGAAAAATACCAATAATTTACCTCTATTATCAACAATACAGTTTTCAAATGCAACAATACATGTACATAATGATAACTAGATATAAAAAAAAGACTACCGAAAAATGGGGGCGAAGAGAGCGAGCCAACCTATATTAATCTTGTAGATTGTTATAGTAACAATGGGTTAAGCGATTCCCAAATAAGCTGAACAGTTTGAAGTTGGAACGGTTCGAATCGGGTGAAAAAAATTGGAAGAAGTAGAGAAATACTAACTAGAATAGACCATTCCTGGAGGAATTGCGTGTGAATGCTCCAATGCTGAATTTGAACTGAAATGCTGACAGAATGTAGTATGAATGTAAGAATAGTTTGAATGTTGGAATGGTTTAAATGTTGAAGAGTTGACGCTGAATTGAAATGCTAATGGAATGTAGGATGAATGTAGAAATTGTTTAAATGTTGAAACGCTGAAATGGTTGGAATGGTTTGAATGTTGAAGAGTTAGAATTTCCAGGAAAACTGGATTCTGGTTTGGAACTTGGGGGAGTGATAGTTTGAATGTCCAGGATGAGTGGAATCTTTTAATGTTGGAATGGTGTGAATGGGTTGAAAAATGTGGGAATTGTGAACTTTAAAAAATGTCCTATCGATTTCAATGGGAACTTCCTGGAAATATGGGAAATTTGGGAAAAGCGAGATTCTTTTCAAAATGATAAGAATCATGCATGTCCAAAATGAGCTGAATTGGTTGGTGTTGGAATTGTTTAAATCAAGCAAGAAATGTTGAAGTAGTATATGGTAAATAGGGAATTTCAGGAAAATCTGGAAATTTTTTGAACTTGGAAAAAGGGTAGTTTGAGTTCCCAGAATGGTGAAATGAGTTGAAGGTGTAATGGCTTCAATGGGTTGAAGAATGTGGGAATTGTGGAAATTTCAATAATGGCCAATTAATTTTGAATGGGGACAATGCAACAAAAAAGAGGAATTTAGGGAAATCTGGGAATTTAAAAAAAAATTGTCGAAGTAGAGCACACAATTCCTGAACATGCTGATAATTTCATATTTGGAACATTGTCAATTAGAAGATAAATGTGGAAGTTGTGGAACTTTGAAGAATGTCCCATTGATTTCAATGAGAATTTCAGAAACAATTGGGAATTTCGGAAAAAGCGGGAATTATTTTTAAAATGGTAAAAAACTTGATTGGTCTGAATGAGTTGAAATGGTTGTTGTGTTTCAAATTGGTGGAGAAATGTTGAAGTAGTAACATGTTCATCCATCCATTTTCTACCGCTTGTCCCTTTTAGAGTCACGGGGGGTCGCTAGAGCCTATCTCAGCTGCATTCGGGCGGAAGGCGGTGTACACCCTGGACAAGTCACCACAGGGCCTAGTAACTTAATGAAATTGAAATGAGAAATGGTATTACGGAATTCCTGGAATTTTGTGAAAACCCCAAATTTTTCCAGTTTAAAAAAGTCCTTTGTTTTTTTCCTAATAAAGATGTTTTTTCTTTTTACGATGCATCAAAAACTATGGAAAGAGTAGTCGGCAGAAAAAAGTGTGGAAATAGGCATTCTGGAAAACCCTGTAATTTTTTTTGGAATATGGATAAATGGTCATTTTAATTTTCAGAATAGTGGAATGTGTTGAAGTTTGGATAGGTTGTAAAACGTGGAAATGGTGGAAGTTTGAAAAAATGTCCAAATCACTTTGAATGGGGAAATTGCAACAAAAAAAGGAATTTAGGGAAATCTGGGAAACATTTTTTTTAAAGTGTTGAAGTCAAGCACACAATTCCTGAACACGCTGAAAATTTTCAAGTTGAAATGATGTGAATCAGATGAAAAATGTGAACGTTGTGAAACTTTGAAGAATGTCTCATTGATTACAATAAGAATTTCAAAAAACGTTCGTCAATTTCAGGAAACTTGAATGGTCTGAATGAGTTGAAATGGGTGTTGTTGACATGTTTCAAATCGGTGGAGAAATATTGAAGTAGTAAAATGTTGAAATGAGAAATGGTATTACAGGACTCATGGAATTTCGGGAAAACCCAGAAGTTTTCCAGTTTAAAAAAATATTTTCTTTTTTTCCTAATTAAGAGGAATGTTTTGACGGTGGAACAGTTCAAATGCATCGAAAACTGTGGAAAGAGTAGTCGGCAGAAAAAAGTGAGGAAATAGGCATTCTGGAAAATCCTGGAATTTTTTGGGAATTATGGATAAATGATAGTTTGAATTTTCAGAATAGTGGAATGTGTTGAAGTTTGGATAGGTTGAAAAATGTGGAAATGGTGGAAGTTTGAAAAAATGGCCAATTCACTTTGAATGGGGAAAATGCAACAAAGAAAGGAATTTAGGGAAATCCGGGAATTAAAAAAAAAAAATTGATGAAGTCAAGCACACAAGTCCTGAACACGCTGAAATTTTTTAAGTTGGAATGGTGTCAATCAGATGAAAAATGTGAACGTTGTAGAACTTTGAAGAATGTCTCATTGACTATAATGAGAATTTCAAAAAACATTCGTCAATTTCAGGAAACTTGAATGTTCTGAATGAGTTGAAATGGGTGTTGTTGACATGTTTCAAATCAGTGGGGAAATGTTGAAGTAGTAACATGTTGAAATGAGAAATGGTATTACGGAATTTCTGGAATTTCGAGAAAACTCAGAATTTTTTCAGTTTAAAAAATCATTTGTTTTTTTCCTAATTAAGAGGAATTTTTTCACAGTGGAACAGTTTAAATGTATTGAAAACTGTGGAAAGAGTAGTCGGCAGAAAAAAAGTGTGGAAATAGGCATCCTGCAAAATCCTGGATTTTTTTGGGAATATGGAAAAATTATAGTTGGAATTTTCAGAATAGTGGAATGTGTTGAAGTTTGGATAGGTTGAAAAATGTGGAAATGGTGGAAGTTTGAAAAAAAAAATGGCCAATTTACTTTGAATGGGGAAAACGCAACAAAAAAGGAATTTTGGGAAATCTGGGAATTTAAAAAAAAAATTGTTGAAGTCAGGCACACTTTGAATGGGGAAAACGCAACAAAAAAAGGAATTTTGGGAAATCTGGGAATTAAAAAAAAAAAATTGTTGAAGTCAGGCACACAATTCCTGAACACGCAGAAAATGTTTAATTTGGAATGGTGTGAATCAGATGAAAAATGTGAACGTTGTGGAACTTTGAAGAATGTCCCATTGATTGCAATGAGGATTTCAAAAAACATTCATCAATTTCAGGAAACTTGAATGGTCTGAAAGAGTTGAAAAAATGGCTTCTCTCTGATCTGCCACCTTATCGTGGTAGAGGAATTTGCGTGTCCCTATGATCCTAGGAGCTATGTTGTCCGGGGGCATAAAAGGGTCTCCCAAGGCAAACAGGTTCTAGGTGAAGGATCAGACAAAGAGCAGCTCGAAGACCTCTATGAAGAAGACAAAACATGGACCCAGATTTCCCTCGCCCGGACGCGGGTCACCGGGGCCCCCCTCTGGAGCCAGGCCCGGAGGTGGGGCATGATGGCGAGCGCCTGGTGGTCGGGCACAGCCCGAAGAGGCAACGTGTGTCCCCCCTCCAATGGGCTCACCACCCATAGCAGGGGCCATAGAGGTCGGGTGCAATGTGAGCTGGGCGGAAGCCGAAGGCAGGGCACGTGGCGGTCCAATTCTCGGCTACAGAAGCTAGCTCTTGGGACGTGGAATGTCACCTCACTGGGGGGAAAGAGCCTGAGCTAGTGCGCGAAGTGGAAAAGTTCCGGCTGGATATAGACGGACTCTCCTCGACGCACAGCAAGGGCTCTGGAACCACTTCTCTCGAGAGGGACTGGGCCCTCTTCCACTCTGGTGTTGCCGACAGTGAGAGGCGACGGGCTGGGGTGGCAATTCTGGTTTCCCCCCGACTTAAAGCCTGCACGTTGGAGTTCAACCCAGTGGACGAAAGGGTAGCCTCCCTCCGCCTTCGGGTGGGGGGACGTGTCCTGACTGTTGTTTGTGCTTACGCACCAAACAGCAGTTCAGAGTACCCACCCTTTTTGGGTACACTCGAGGGAGTACTGGAAAGTGCTCCCCCGGGTGATTCCCTTGTCCTACTGGGGGACTTCAACGCTCATGTTGGCAACGACAGTGAAACCTGGAGAGGCGTGATTGGGAAGAATGGCCGCCCGGATCTGAACCCGAGTGGTGTTTTGTTATTGGACTTTTGTGCTCGTCACAATTTGTCCATTACAAACACCATGTTCAAACATAAGGGTGTCCATATGTGCACTTGGCACCAGGAGACCCTAGGCCGCAGTTCCATGATCGACTTTGTAGTTGTGTCATCGGATTTGCGGCCTTATGTTTTGGACACTCGGGTGAAGAGAGGGGCGGAGCTTTCTACCGATCACCACCTGGTGGTGAGTTGGCTGCGATGGTGGGGGAGGATGCCGGACCGACCTGGCAGGCCCAAACGCATAGTGAGGGTCTGCTGGGAACGTCTGGCAGAGTCTCCTGTCAGAGAAAGTTTCAATTCCCACCTCCGGAAGAACTTCGAACATGTCACGACGGAGGTGCTAGACATTGAGTCCGAGTGGACCATGTTCCGCACTTCTATTGTCGAGGCGGCTGATCGGAGCTGTGGCCGCAAGGTAGTTGGTGCCTGTCGCGGCGGCAATCCTAAAACCCCTTGGTGGACACCAGCGGTGAGGGATGCCGTCAAGCTGAAGAAGGAGTCCTATCAGGTCCTTTTGGCTCATAGGACTCCGGAGAAAGTGGACAGGTACCGACAGGCCAAGCGGTGTGCGGCTTCAGCGGTTGCTGAGGCAAAAACTCGGACATGGGAGGAGTTCGGGGAAGCCATGGAAAACGACTTCCGGACGGCTTCGAAGCGATTCTGGACCACCGTCCGCCGCCTCAGGAAGGGGAAGCAGTGCACTATCAACACCGTGTATGGTGCGGATGGGTGTTCTGCTGACCTCAACTGCGGATGTTGTGGATAGGTGGAAGGAATACTTTGAAGACCTGCTCAATCCCACCAACACGTTTTCCTATGAGGAAGCAGTGCCTGGGGAGTCTGTGGTGGACTCTCCTATTTCTGGGGCTGAGGTCGCTGAGGTAGTTAAAAAGCTCCTCGGTGGCAAGGCCCCGGGGGTGGATGAGACCCACCCGGAGTTCCTTAAGGCTCTGGATGCTGTGGGGCTGTCTTGGTTGACAAGACTCTGCAGCATCGCGTGGACATCAGGGGCAGTACCTCTGGATTGGCAGACCGGGGTGGTGGTTCCTCTCTTTAAGAAGGGGGACCGGAGGGTGTGTTCAAACTATCGTGGGATCACACTCCTCAGCCTTCCCGGTAAGGTTTATTCAGGTGTACTGGAGAGGAGGCTACGCCGGATAGTTGAACCTCGGATTCAGGAGGAACAGTGTGGTTTTCGTCCTGGTCGTGGAACTGTGGACCAGCTGTATACTCTCGTCAGGGTTCTTGAGGGTGCATGGGAGTTTGCCCAACCAGTCTACATGTGCTTTGTGGACTTGGAGAAGGCATTCGACCGTGTCCCTCGGGAAGTCCTGTGGGGAGTGCTCAGAGAGTATGGGGTATCGGACTGTCTTATTGTGGCGGTCCGCTCCCTGTACGATCAGTGCTTTTATGGACAGAATTTCTAGGCGCAGTCAAGGCGTTGAGGGGTTCCGGTTTGCTGAACGCAGGATTAGGTCTCTGCTTTTTGCAGATGATGTGGTCCTGATGGCTTCATCTGACCGGGATCTTCAGCTCTCACTGGATCGGTTTGCAGCCGAGTGTGAAGCGACCGGAATGAGAATCAGCACCTCCAAGTCCGAGTCCATGGTTCTCGCCCGGAAAAGGGTGGAGTGCCATCTCCGGGTTGGGGAGGAGACCCTGCCCCAAGTGGAGGAGTTCAAGTACCTAGGAGTCTTGTTCACGAGTGAGGGAAGAGTTGATCGTGAGATCGACAGGCGGATCGGTGCGGCGTCTTCAGTAATGCGGAAGTTGTACCGATCCATTGTGGTGAAGAAAGAGCTGAGCCGGAAGGCAAAGCTCTCAATTTACCGGCCGATCTACGTTCCCATCCTCACCTATGGTCATGAGCTTTGGGTCATGACCGAAAGGATAAGATCACGGGTACAAGCGGCCGAAATGAGTTTCCTCCGCCGTGTGGCGGGGCTCTCCCTTAGAGATAGGGTGAGAAGCTCTGCCATCCGGGAGGAACTCAAAGTAAAGCTGCTGCTCCTCCACATCGAGAGGAGCCAGACGAGGTGGTTCGGGTATCTGGTCAGGATGCCACCCGAACGCCTCCCTAGGGAGGTGTTTAGGGCACGTCCAACCGGTAGGAGGCCACGGGGAAGACCCAGGACACGTTGGGAGGACTATGTCTTCCGGCTGGCCTGGGAACGCCTCGGGATCCCCCGGGAAGAGCTAGACGAAGTGGCTGGGGAAAGGGAAGTCTGGGTTTCCCTGCTTAGGCTGTTGCTCCCGCGACCCGACCTCGGATAAGCGGAAGAAGATGGATGGAGTTGAAATGGGTGTTGTTGACATTTTTCAAATCGTTGGAGAAATGTTGAAGTAGTAACATGTTGAAATGAGAAATGGTATTATGGAATTCCTGGAATTTCAAGAAAACCCAGAATTTTTCCAGTTTAAAAAAAGCACTTGTTTTTTTCCTAATTAAGAGGATTCTTTTTTTTACGGTGGAACAGTTGGAATGAATTTAAAACTGTGGAAAGAGTAGTCGTCAGAAAAAAGTGTGGAAATAGGCATTCTGGAAAATCCTGGAATTTTGTTTGGAATATGGATAAATGATAGTTTGAATTTTCAGAATAGTGGAATGTGTTGAAGTTTGGATTGTCACGCCTGGAATTTTATGTTTTGGTTTTGGTCAGGTTATGTTTAGTTTTTTGGACATATAAGTTCTGTCTTGGCACTTCCTGGTTTGTTTTCGTCTCCATGCCAACTCATTACTTTTCACCTGTCATGTCACATCCCCGTCCTCAGCCTCGCACCTGTTTCCACTAATTATCATAGCTACTTAAGTCACTCTTTTTCTTGTCTTCATTCTGGGATCTTCACACACGCTACCCATGCTGCACCTCCTTCATGCCCTCGTCCATAGTTCCATGCCGTGTAAGTTTTTGTATTCATGCCATTGTGCTAGTTTTGTTTATAGTTCATTATAATTCATGCCAATCGAGCAAGTGTTTTTGTTTCATGTTTGTAGTTTGCAGCATTTATGCTAGTCTTTTGTTTGTTCATAGCCTATTGTCTGTACCCCTTGTGAGCGCCCTTAGTTTGTTTATTTTTTATTATAGTGTTTAAATAAACAACGATGTACTCACAGTCACGTCTCGCCCGTGCAAATCATTCTCTGCATCGAAGAGACAGCTTTAATCCAAGCCTAGTTGTGCCATGGATAGGTTGAAAAATGTAGAAATGGTGGAAGTTTGAAAAAAAGCCCAATTCACTATGAAATGGGAAAAATATCCAGGAAAACCTGGAATTCTGCGAAAGTCCCAAATTCACGAACAGGCTGAACAGTTTGAAATTGGAACGGTTTGAAGGTAGAGCGTGCCGAAATATGTAAGAAGAAGTAAAGGAATGATAATTAATTGAATTTTGTTGTAGAAAACCATATATGTGAATAATAATGAATCCATTAAATTACAACAGTAAAAAATATGCGAGCCTAAAGTGCCCCCCCTGCTGTAGGGTTAGATTTACACACGGAAATAAAACCTCACATCACTTTTAAAAAGTTGTTTTGATTGTGGTCAGCAATTTTTCCGGAAGGACGCAGCCAGTCTGATACCTCGATCTTATTCAGTGCTGGCCCATATTTCTGGGAGGCGACGCGGCGGCGGCGCGGCCAATCACGGCCTGTCGGGAGTTCAGGGAGGGTTCAGTCGTCAGCACCGTCGGGTCTGACTTGATCCATGAGGGACTCCCAGCGGGCTTTAATAAAACATTTTGCTCATTGTGGAAAGTAATGACCAACAATGTAAACTTGTGACTCGACAACAGATGTTGGCATGCTTAGTGGAAACAAGGTGCTGTAAAATTAATTTCATTTGAATTATTTACTGCATGCATTACGTGCTTGAGGAAGTAGGGGGGTGGGGGGTGGGGTCTTTTGGTTGGCAACAACAACAGAAACATATTCAATTAGAGGTGAACTAGTGGGATGTGTGGAGGGGGGGTGTGGGGGACGGGTATGGCAGCGAGAGCGATCACATGTGTTCGCTCTTGAAATTCCAAAATGGGAATCAGAGCCACTGCTGACATCACCCCTGTGATTCATATTTAATAGGATTTATTATTTCGCACTGTCACTTCAAACGCTCGCACAAACTTGCCCTGACAAAAAAAAAAAAAATTAAGCCAAATTAATATGTGGAGAAATGCAGCTGAAGGGGAATGGCTGTTTCCTTTCAACGGCTCGACGGCTGCAGAAACGCGATAGGCGGGGGCCGTTTGTTGGATGGATGTTTCGGGAAAGGAGGTGTTGTTCTCCTCTGGAAAAGTCCACCGAGGCGTTGTTTGTCCGCGCGGGACAAGCGCCAAGTGGGCTGTGCTTCGTGTCCTATCAGTTGGACGCCACCCCAGAGGCACAAACCTGGATTTCCGTCGTCTCCCCGCGGCTGCCCGAGCAGCACGTAACCACCGCTGTACCGCCGCGTTGCGGAAAAATAACAGCGGGCGCTATTTATACAAATATGTTTCCTTCGAGCAGTTGACCCCCCCACCCCTGTGAGCGTTATTCATTTATTTTAATTTTTTTTGGGCCATGGCTGTGCAAAGGTTGTCTTTGTTTGCGATGGCCCTGCAGAACAGCTCAGCTGAGTGTGAAGTGCTGGGATGCAGGAAGTGGGCCTGATCTCTAACCCCCGGGTCCTGTGATGAATGGAGGCCTTTAACAATAGTGTGTCCTGCAACCTGCTGACACGGACTTGTCCCCGCATCTTAATGTGTCCTCTTCTCGCTCAGGGGTTTCCTTATCCTCTACAGTAGTGGTTCTCAACTTTTTTTCAGTGATGTACCCCCTGTGAACATGTTTTTAATTCAAGTACCCCCTAATCATAGCAAAGCATTTTTGGTTGAAAAAAAAGAGATAAAGAAGTAAATTACAGCACTACGTCATCAGTTTTTGATTTACTAAATTGTATAACAGTGCAAAATATTGCTCATTTGGAGTGGTCTTTCTTGAACTATTTGGAAAAAAAGACATATAAATAACTAAAAACTTGTTAAAAATAATAATAAAGTGATTCAATTATAAATATAATTTTCTACACATAGAAGTAATCATCAACTTAAAGTGCCCTCTTTGGGGATTGTAATAGAGATCCATCTGGATTCATCAACTTCATTCTAAACATTTCTTCACAAAAAAATAAATATTTAACATCAATATTTATGGAACATGTCCACAAAAAAATCGAGCTGTCAACACTGAATATTGCATTGTTGCATTTCTTTTCACAGTTTATGAACCTATATTCATATTTTGTTGAAGTATTGCTCAATAAATATATTTATAAAGGATTTTTGAATTGTTGCTCTTTTTTAGAATACCGTATTTCCTTGAATTGCCGCAGGGCATACAGTATGCGCCTGCCTTGAATTACTGCCTGGTCAAACTCGTGACGTCACGAGTGACACTTCCCCTGTCATCATTTTCTAAATGGAGGAGGCTGATTTCAATACCGGTAATTTGACATCGCATAAAGGGGAAGAACATTAAGAGCTATTCAGTAGGATTTAAGGTCCTAAGCTTACATCACACTCAAATGTTTACTGCATACCTTTGGTAAGTGCCGGAGTGAGAAGAGGTTTTAAAATGATTAGCGCATGCTTACTTTTACCGCATGCCTTTGGGAAGCGCAGGGGTGAAACAAGGTTTTAAATTAATTAGCGCCCTGGTGGCAATTCAAGGAAATAAGGTATTTAAAAAAAAATCTCACGTACCGCTTGGTATACCTTCAAGTACCCCCAGGGGTACGCGTACCCCCATTTGAGAACCACTGCTCTACATCTTTGGTGAAAAATAAAATGTTTTTTCAAATTCAAGGCAAAGTTATATGATTTTTTTTTTTTACTGGTGTACAAAAGGAACCGTGCATGAACATCTCCTTGTTCAAAGAACAAAACCAACACAGGATTTTTAAACACATATACCTTTTTACCTTTTAAATTCCTTCCCCTTCTTTCCTGACAATGTAAATCATTGTTCAAGTAAATTAATTTATTTTTTATTCTAAAGAATAATAAATACATTTTTATTGAATTTTTCATTTTAGCTTCTGTTTTTTTGACGAAGAATATTTGTGAAATGTTTCTTCAAACTTATGATTAAAATTCAAAAAGAATATTCTGGCGAAACTAGAAAATCCGTAGAATCAAATTTAAATCTTATTTCAAAGTCTTTTGAACTTCTTTTAACATTTTTTGTTCTGGAAAATCTAGAAGAAATACGGATTTGTCTTTGTTAGAAATATAGCTTGGTCCAATTTGTTATATATTCTAACAAAGTGCGGATTTAATTTTAACCTATTTAAAACATGTCATCAAAATTCTAAAATTAATCTTAATCAGGAAAAATTACTAATGATGTTCCATAAGTTCTTTTTTTATTTCTTTCAAAAATATTCGAATTAGCTAGTTTTTCCTCTTCATTTTTTTTCGCTTGAATTTTGAATTTTATAGAGTCGAAATTGAAGATAAACTATGTTTCAAAATTATTATTTTTTTTTTTTCATGTTTTCTCCTCTTTTAAACCGTTCAGTTTAGTGTTTTTTTCATCTTTTATTCTTTACAAAAAACCTTCCGTAAAAGGAAAAAAAATGTACGACGGAAAAAATGAATACCCATTTTTTTTATATATATATAGATTTATTTATTGAAGGTAAACTGAGCAAATTGGCTATTTCTGGCAATTCATTTAAGTGTGTATCAAACTGGCAGCCCTTCGCATTAATAAGTACCCAAGAAGTAGCTCTTGGTTTCAAAAAGGTTGGTGACCCCGTCCCTACGTGTTCAAAGTGTATAAAAAGCACTATATGTCTAATATTAGTTGTACACAACACAAGTCAGTCAAGCAGTTCCAATTGAGTGAGGTAGCAAAGCGGCCACACGCAAAACACAACCAGCTGTGGTGGTGCAGTGATGAGTGCTGCATCAGGACTACACACTCATCCAGTCGCACACAAAGAAGCAATTACCCCATTAGCCCGACAGTATGAAGTTTCACTCACACTTATGTGTTATTACTAAAAATCCGGCAAAAGTTAGCGCGTTTGTCTTTGGGATCCACATTTCCACCGCAACATCCTTTTGTCAGCGGCAATGATCTCGTGAGTCACCAGTGTGACTCAGCCCGGCGCCACGCCACATGTTTCCAACACGGCCGCGGAACCGCTGATACGAAACCGGTTTTCTTTTTGCGAAATTTGTAAGTGCAAACGGAGCAAAAAAACAAAAAACAGCATATGTGTGGTTTGCCACGATCACATCACTTCCAGGTCGCCAATTGGCAACGCAGTCAATCAATCAATCAATCAATGTTTACTTATATAGCCCTAAATCACTAGTGTCTCAAAGGGCTGCACAAACCACTACGAAATCCTCAGTAGGCCCACATAAGGGCAAGGAAAACTCACACCCAGTGGGACATCGGCGACAATAATGACCCAGTGGGACGTCGGTGACAATGATGACTATGAGAACCTTGGAGAGGAGGAACGCAATGGATGTCGAGCGGGTCTAACATGATACTGTGAAAGTTCAATCTATAATGGATCCAACACAGTCGCGAGAGTCCAGTCCAAAGCGGATCCAACACAGCAGCGAGAGTCCCGTTCACAGCGGAGCCAGTAGGAAACCATCCCAAGCGGAGGCGGATCAGCAGCGCAAAGATGTCCCCAGCCGATACACAGGCAAGCAGTACATGGCCACCGGATCGGACCGGACCCCCTCCACAAGGTAAAGTGGGACATAGAAGAAAAAGAAAAGAAACGGCAGATCAACTGGTCGACCATAATGTGGCAGCTTTTCTTACTGGTGTGACGCTCACATGAGTGTTGCTCGCCAAAACAACTTCTCAAAGTCCATCCATCCGTTTTCTACCGCTTTTTCCTTTTGGGTGTCACGGGGGGTCGCTGGACCCTATCTCAGCTGCATCCGGGCGGAAGGCGGGGTACACCCTGGACAAGTCGCTGGCTCATCGCAGGGCCAACACAGAGAGACAACATTCACACAGTAGGGCCAATTTAGTGTTGCCAATCAACCTATCCCCAGGTGCATGTCTTTGGAGGTGGGAGGAACCCGGAGTACCCGGAGGGAACCCACGCAGTCACAGGGAGAACATGCAAACTCCACACAGAAAGATCCCGAGCCCGGGATTGAACCCAGGACTGCTGAGGACCGTTCGTATTGTGAGGCAAATGCACTAACCCAGGGGTCACCAACGCGGTGCCCGCGGGCACCAGGTAGCCCGTAAGAACCAAATGAGTCGCCCGCTGGCCTGTTCTAAAAATAGCTCAAGTAGCAGCACTTACCAGTGAGCTGCCTCTATTTTTTAAATTGTATTTATTTACTAGCAAGCTGGTCTCGCTTTGCTGGACATTTTTATTCTAAGAGAGACAAAATTCAAATAGAATTTGAAAATCCCCCAAAAATATTTTAAGGACTTGGTCTTCACTTGTTTAAATAAATTCATTTATTTTTTTACTTTGCTTCTTATAACTTTCAGACAGACAATTTTAGAAGAAAAATTACAACTTAAAAATGATTTTTAAACACATATACCTTTTTACCTTTTAAATTCCTTCCTTTTCTTTCCTGACAATTTAAATCAATGTTCAAGTATTTTTTTTTTTTGTAAAGAATAATAAATACATTTTGATTTAATTTGTCATTTTAGCGTCTGTTTTTCGATGAAGAATATTTGTGAAATATTTCTTCAACCTTATTATGATTAAAATTCGAAAAAATATTCTGGCAAATCTAGAAAATCTGTAGAATCAAATTTAAATCTTATTTCAAATTCTTTTGAATTTGTTTAAAAAAAAAAAAATCTGTAAAATCTAGAAGAAATAATGATTTGTCTTTGTTAGAAATATAGCTTGGTCCAATTTGTTATATATTCTAACAAAGTGCAGATTGGATTTTAACCTATTTAAAACATGTCATCAAAATTCTAAAATTAATCTGAATCAGGAAAAATTACTAATGATGTGCCATAAATAATTTTTTTTATTTTTTCAAAAAGATTCGAATTACTTAGTTTCTCTCGTTTTTTTTTTGGGTTGAATTTTGAATCTTAAAGAGTCGAAATTGAAGATAAACTATGTTTCAAAATTGAATTTTCATTTTTTTCCTGTTTTCTCTTCTTTTAAACCGTTCAATTAAGTTTTTTTTTCATCATTTATTCTCTACAAAAAACCTTCCGTAAAAGGAAAAAAAAAACGTACGACGGAATGACAGACAGAAATACCCATTTTTTAATATATAAATATAGATTTATTTATTAAAGATAAATTGAGCAAATTGGCTATTTTGGCAATGTATCTAAGTGTGTATCAAACTGGTTGCCCTTCGCATTAATCAGTACCCAAGAAGTAGCTCTTGGTTTCAAAAAGGTTGGTGACCCCTGCACTAACCCCTCCAAGTCGTTTTATGTACATATTTGCTCACTGGCTGACTGAATACTGATAGAAAGGCCACATTTACTCTCAAACGCTTATCGTCTATTCATTTAAGGAACCTGCCGAATCGATTTTAAAACACTTTTAATGTGGCAGGATGCGTAAAATTGCGTTTTAAAATATGGGAAATTTATTTGGAAAATTGGAATAAAAAAAAATTAAAACATTCTTTTAGTACAAATCACCATTAATTAAAAGGGTTGTGTTATGATTTTTTTTTTTACATTTAAAACTCTTGTAGTCTACATCAGTGGTTCTCAAATGGGGGTACGCATACCCCTGGGGGTACTTGAAGGTATGCTAAGGGTTACATGAGATTTTTTTTTAAATATTGTAAAAATAGCAGCAATTCAAAAAATCCTTTAGAAATATATTATTGAATAATACTTCAACAAAATATGAATGTAAGTTCATAATCTGTGAAAAGAAATGCAACAATGCAATATTCAGTGTTGACAGCTCGATTTTTTGTGGACATGTTCCATAAATATTGATGTTAAAGATTTCTTTTTTTCTGAACAAATGTTTAGAATTAAGTTCATGAATTCAGATGGATCTCTATTACAATCCCCAAAGACTTTAAGGTGATGATCTTTATTTATAGTTGAATCATTTGTTTATTTTTCAACATGTTTTTAGTTATTTTAATATATATTTTTTCCAAATAGTTCAAGAAAGACCGCTACAAATGAGCAATATTTTGCACTGTTATACAATTTAATAAATCAGAAACTGATGACATAGTGGTGTTATTTACTTCTTTATATCTTTTTTTCCAACCAAAAATGCTTTGCTCTGATTAGGGGGTACTTGAATTTAAAAAATGTTCACAGGGGGTACATCACTGAAAATAGGTTGAGAACCACTGCATTAGGATACGCTGTCTTGTTTTACGGCCGTGCACTTAACGTTGAAGGTGCATCACTCCCACTTACTGTATTGGAGTGTAAAGTAGTGTAATTCTGATACCAAAATTGTATTTCGGGTACTGGTACCGAAATGTACTTCGATACTTTTCGGTACTTTTCGATATTTGTCTAAATAAAGGGGACCACAAAAAATGGACCGGTACTTTTTAGAGGTGGTTTAGTGCCGAATATGATTAATTAGTATCGCGGTACAATACCAATACCGGTATACCGTACAACCCGAGTGAGGACTAGAGTTCCTCCCTTGCTCGTCCTTCTATCCATGTCGTCCAAGTTCCTCTCT
This sequence comes from Nerophis ophidion, assembly GCF_033978795.1. Taxonomy (NCBI): domain Eukaryota; kingdom Metazoa; phylum Chordata; class Actinopteri; order Syngnathiformes; family Syngnathidae; genus Nerophis; species Nerophis ophidion. Next base: position 10,463,527 of record NC_084612.1, on the reverse strand, counting down.
TAGTCTTCTCCTTTCTCTATTGTATTTCCCATGATGAATGGTTGCATGTTCCACTGACTCTACCTCATTGCAGCTGTCACATAATCCTGTTGAGTGTTTGTTTATAAGGTGCAATGTCTTATTCAATCTGGTGTGTCCTAATCTAGTGCTAGATTTGTGTTTTTCCTCTTTCGTGCTCCCTCTTACAGTTCTTCCCGCTCCTACCCTGTTCTAAATTGCGCTGTTTAGGATGCACTGTTTTTCCTGTGCAGTTGTCTTCTTCTTCTTCTTCTTCTTCTCAGTCTTGTTTTATGGCCGTGAACTCAACGTTAAAGTCCATTACCGGCACATAGTGTATTGGAGTGTGAACTAGAGTTCTCTCCCTTACATACATACATATATACCTTCCATCCATCCATCCATCCATTTCCTACCGCTTATTCCCTTTCGGGGTTGCGGGGGGCGCTGGCGCCTATCTCAGCTATATACCTTCCTAAACTAAATTATATTCAATAAACCCGTCTCTTCAAGAAATATCACAAAAAAAATGTAATTGCTGCTTGGTAGCTATTTTTTAAGTAACCTCCTTTTGTCCATGTCTTCTAAGTTCCTCTCATAGTTTTCTCCTTTCTCTATTGAGTTTTCTCCTTTCTCTATCCACTGACTCTACCTCATTGCAGCTGTCACATAATCCTGTTGAGTGTTTGTTTAAAAGGTGCAATGTCGTATTGAGTCTGGTGTGTCCAAATCTAATGCGGGATATGATTCCTTCCCTCTTTTGTGCTCCCTCTTACAGTTTTTCCCGCTCCTACCCTGTTCTAAATTGCACTGTTTAGGTTGCACTGTTTTTTTCTGTGGAGTCTTCTTCTTCTTCTTCTCAGTCTTATTTTATGGCCGTAAACTCAATGTTAAAGGTGCATTATCGCCACTTACTGTATTGGAGTGTGAACTGGAGTTCCCTCCCTTACATACATACATACATACATACATACCGACACTAAATTATATTCAATAAACCTGTGTCTTCAAGAAACTTCAAACATTTTTTGATTGCTGCTTAGTACCTTTTTTTTTTTAAAAGTAACCTCCTTCTGTCAATGTCTTCTAAGTTCCTCTATTAATTTTCTCCTTTCTCTATTGCATTTCCTGCAATGACTGATTGCATGATCCACTTACTCTACCTCTATGCTGTTGTCACATAATCCTGTTGAGTGTTTGTTTATAAGGTGCAATGTCTTATTCAGTCTGGTGTGTCCTAGTCTAATGTGGGATATGATTCCTTCCTCTTTTGTGCTCCCCCTTACAGTTCTTCCCGCTCCAACAGTGTTCTGTATTGCATAGAAGTAAGTAGCTTCCTGTTTTACTTATGTCCCAGTGTAATTGCCACTCTTTCAAAATATTTCCTTTAGTTAATGATTTTGCCTCTGCCTTACTGAGAGCGGTACCATTTCTGTGCTGCACTAGTGTTAGTGTTTGCTTTGCCAACTGATATGCCAATTCATTGCCCATAGAAACCTTACAGTTGTATTTACCCTCTTAAGCCTGAACAATATTTCATATATGTCATTAACTATACAGTCGTGGTCAAAAGTTGACATACACTTGTGAAGGACATAATGTCAAGGCTGTCTTGAGTTTTCTATAATTTCTACAACTCTTATTTGTTGTGATAGAATGATTGGAGCACATACTTGTTTGTCACAATACACATTCATGAAGTTTGGTTCTTTTATGAAATTATTAAGGGTCTACTGAAAATGTGGCCAAATCTGCGGGGTCAAAAGTATACATACAGCAACATACATTATCAATTTTGGTGATGTAGAAATGTTACAATCAAATCAAATTAGCTTCATGGCATTGCCTCTTAACTTTATGTGAATGATTATGATTGACGACACCTGTTGATTTCCCTGCAGTCATTAGACACGGTTACAAACACGACAATGGGTAAGTCAAAGGAACTCAGCACCGATCTGAAAAAACAAGTCAGGAGTAACTTAGAACCATTTCAAAGCAGCTTAAAGTCCAAAGAACAACCGTGCAGGCAATTGTTCTTCGAGTATAAAGTGCATGGCACAGTTTTGTCACTGCCACGATCTAGACGAAAACACAAGCTATCACCTGCTGCTGAGAGAAAATTGGTCAGGATAAGAGTCAACCGAGAACCACCAAAAAGCAGGTCTGCAATAAATTGGGAGCTGCTGGAACACAGGTGTCAGTGTCCACAGTCAAGAGTGTTTTGCATCGCGATGGACTGAGAGGCTACCGTGCAAGAAGGAAGCCCTTGCTCCAGAAGCAACACCTTAAGACTTGTCTAAAGTTTTCTGGTGTTCACATGGACAAAGATAAGACCCTCTGGAGGAAAGTTCTGTGGTCAGATGAAACAAAAAATTTCCTGCTTGGCCACGATACCCAACAATATGTTTGGAAAGGTGAGGCCTTTAATCCCAGGAACACAATCTCTACCGTCTAGCATGGTGGTGGTAGTATTATGCTCTGGGCCTGTTTTGCTGCAAATGGAAATGGTGCTTTACAGAGAGTAAATGGGACAATAAAAAAAGAGGATTACTTCCAAATTCTTCAGGACAACCTAAAATCATCAGCCAGGAGGTTGGGTCTTGGGGCCAGTTGGGTGTTCCAACATGACAATGACCCCAAAACGCATGTCAAAAATGGTAAAGGACTGGCTAAATCAGGCTAGAATTAAGGTTTTAGAACGGCCTTCTCAAAGTCCTGACTTAAACATGTGGACAATGCTGAAGAAACAAGTCCATGTCAGAAAACCAACACATTTAGCTGAAATGCACCAAGTTTGTGGTCA